>NC_053156.1:284067080-284175812 GCF_016835505.1 Polypterus senegalus
AGGAGTTGAATGTCTTTGATGCTAGTGTTCAATATGATTGCCCCAACTGTCCTGCCCTTGTGCTTCTCAAGAACTGCCAGGGCTCATCTTTCCACATTTAACTCAAACACCAGGAAAACAAAACACAAAAGTCTCCCACAACATCCACATCACTACTGTCTGTTGAGCGGAGAGTATTGTGAGTGATGAGGCCTGCTTGAGAAAGCAGAGGTGTGAACTGGGTTTGTGTATTCAAACTTACCAGATTCTGCTGTCGTCATAGTCTAGAGCAGCAGGTAGAGTAAAGCTCTCGGCCCTGGGTACGATTGGCACAGCACAGAGTAGTAGCCAATTTGATCCCAGACAATGATGACGTTTCTAACAGATGAGCTTTCTTCTCTCTGAGACTTTCATCAGGCAAGGAACTCTTAGGTCTGCGTTTTCTGTGACGCCAATTCTTCTGCAACACAGTGTAGCTATCTTTATATAAATGAGAGAGTTCGGCTTTTGATTTTTAATAAATTTGCAAACCTTTCTGAACACATGTTCTCCCTTTGTCATTATGGGTTACTGAGCATAGACTGATGGGCAAAAATAGCAAATGTATCAATTTAAAGTTAAATCTACCACACAATAAAGCATGCAGAAAGCAAAGGGGTCTGAATACTTTCTGAATGCACTGTAATTCACTTACAGTGACTGAAACTGCATAGTACTCTATAATGAATAAAATATTAAAGAAGTATGCATGGCCATCAATCTATTTTGACATTCTTTAGATTTAGCTTCCTGTTGAGGGCAAACTACGACATCCTCCTACGCCCTCGGCATCTCACACAGTGGTATGGTGAGGAGGTGGGCTGTTCCCTCTGCGGGAGCATCATGGCGAGCCTCCAGCACATATTGTCATGTTGTAAGGTGGCTTTGACCCAGAGACGCTTCAGGCGGCGCCATGATCAAGTCCTTGCAAAGCTGGCCAAGATCCTGGAGAGCTGTAGGGTAGCAGCAACCACACACTAGCAATAGCTAAGCATGCCCTAGCAGGATTTGTAAAGTCTGGCAGTATGTATCAACCTCCTGCGCAGAAAGAGGGTTAGCATGCTTACACCTGACCAAGAGTGGTAGATGTTGGCAGACTTCAGGAAACAGCTGGTCTTCCCAATTGCAATAACTACTCTCCAGCCAGACATTGTCATGTGGTCTGCAGTGGAGAAGAGGGTCCCGCTCATCAAACTAACCATCCCTTGGAAGGAGGGTATGATGGAAGCCCATGAAAGGAAGCACTTGAGGTATATCGAGGGGGCAGTTGAATGCCAAGAGGCTGACTGGAAAGCTAGAGTTAACCCCGTGGAGGTTGTCGGGGCTTTGTTGGCAAAGCTACAGTCCAATTGTTACACGCTGTTGGAGTGGTGGGCTCGACCTTGAGGAAAGCCATTAAGGCACTGGGAAAAGAAGCAGAGAAAGGGAGCTACTGGTTTTGGCTGTGGTTGATTGGTGGTCAACACCCCAGAGAAGGCAGCTGCAGGCGGTGGCAGGGAGATATCCCCAGGATGCCACTGCAGACCTTTTCCCCACCCCTGGGAGATGTACTGGTTTAGGGGGCGAAACATCAGTGAACGGTAGTTTCCAGCTGACCTAACGGCACCAGTGGAGTGCCAAAGCAGGATATACCATCTTACCTGTACAATGAACTGGTAATATGAGATATTGGACGCACACTTAAACTTTGCTTATGCTTATCCTTACCTCGGTGTGTTTTCTGAGGGTTGAGGGTGAATTCCTGAAAAACACTATTAAGTAATAATATAGGCCTCTCTATCACCCACTGGTGGATTTTATGAACTGGAGTAGGAGACTGTTGTGTTTCAGCCAGGGTTTCAAATTCATGTTCTTGGTTTGTTTTGTTCATTTTTGATTTTTTTTATATATGTTAATGTTGCTTTTGATGATTGTTTGCATTATTCTTTATTTTTGATCGAGTCTATGTATAAAATATGCATGAGTTTTTGTTCTGTGTGTTTTGTGGGAGGTCCCTCAAGAGATGGAGCCACCTGCCAATCAACGCCAGGAACTGCCCTTTACCCTTTCCCATTGTTCTTGACAGTTTATTTTGAATGCACTAGGGAGTTTTGGTGAGTCCTGTGGTTTTGCTGTGCCTTGTACTTATTGTGATTTGCTGGACTTTTGCCCTGTATTTTTAACGATTCTTTGATTTGCTGTATTGTGACTTGTTAGCTTTGGATTTCCTTGGCTCGCGGGCAATTCCATTTTTCCTTTGTGCCTCACTGAGATTCATTGCCACTGGGATACTTTTTTGTGAAAAATAAATCTTTTACTTTATAAAGATCCTGCATTTGCTCTATTACTAGCCTGGTTTTGAAAGTTTCGCCCCTCTAGTGGACATAATTGGAAATGCTTTTTGAGACTTGCATGCTTTGGAACTCCAAGTTCATGACATAGACAAATGAGCAAAAGGATGTGTAAGGCTTTAGTAATGACCACATAGCAGGTCACACCCTTCACTGACCATTCAAGAAGAGGCTCACCCCAAACCATATGGTTTCCCCAACTGCTACCTGCAGGCTTCAGCCTAGACAAGCCTAAAGTGGGGAACTGGTTTAAAAAGTTCAAAACACCAAGGAAGTCCAAGAAAATGCCCTATAAGGAGAAAGGATGGTATATTTTAAGCTTGTAATTTAATTTTTGTGAGAAATTCATAATGGATTTTTACAGTTTACTATATATGTCTATTCTTAGGCCTTTCCGACTTCTAAAAGGTGCATGAATTAGGCACATAGCCTAAGTGGATTATTAAAACAAGAGAATCTAAAAGGTAGAAACATGGAAAATGACACTCCAAAAGGTCATATACTGCATGTGCTTTGTAAGAAAATAAACGTAATGGGGATGATAAAGATTTAGGGCACCCATAGGCAAACCCTGTATATTAAACAAAAAACAAAATTTCTTGTTCCAGACGTGAATCCTAATGTCGATTGACTCCATGATGACAGCAGCCTCGGTTATTATGAGGTTTGTGAGGCGGAAGAGGCAGGCCCTTTATGTGGTATCCTTCAATAAGGACGCGTAAATAAAGGCGAGCTTCAAAAGGGTGACCTCAATTGGGCGCAGCAAAATTATTACAGAAGATTTATTAGATAAAGGCAATGATTGAATGTATAAAAAGGCAAAAGCAAGAATATTAAAACATCCAATTAATTAATGCATGAACTTCTTGACGAATAATCCATTTTTGGTATGACAGCGAGACGAACATTTTCCAATCCTATATTCAGTGCATTTCCAGATGTGTTTCCCGTTGATAGTATTCTCCTTTCTGAATGTGTAGCCTTCGACTACGAGTAGATCTGCACCTTTGTTGCTCTTCACATATTCCAGAGCCATTTGAACTAAATTATCTACGAACGCCTTTATTCGCCGCGCTCAATTGAGGTCGCCCTTTTGAAGCTCGCCTTTATTTACCGTGCCCAATTGAGCTCGCCTTTTTGTGCGCGCCTTTATTGAATACGGCACCCTTATGTATCTATGAAACAGCAAACAAAAGGCCTCAAAATGAGTTTAAATCAGTTGGTTTACCTAATGCTAATTAGAATTAATTACTTGTATATCAGCAAAATGATTATCCAGTTTACGAACTCACAGGCTGCAACAACATATCGATTATTCTTCACCGTTGACTACATCACATCTTGTTAGTTATGGAAGTCCCTGGGGAAAAAAAAAAGCATTACCAGTGAGTAGAGAGTGAAAATTCCACACAGGATGTAACTTCCAGAGCTCATCTGATTATAAATGATACATTCCTGTCCTAGTGAAGTGTTTATCTTCTCCAGTGTCCTTAGTGTTTATTCAAATCTTTACTTTTTGTTTGGCTTATCTTTATCCACAAATATAACTTGTTTTGACTTAAAGCTTACTTTTGGTATGTGGTTATGTACAGTATAGTCTATTTTGGATGCAACCAATAATCATTTTCTAAAGCATAAAAAAATTGTTCAAATCAACACCATAAATATGGCCCAGCCCAGACATAAGTAAACTGTCCTTGAAAAAAAAAAAATGATGGTTTTATTTTTATCTCTAAAATGTTACCATTGACCCTTCCCAAAAGATATGTTTAAGAAAGGCGAAATGTATGGCAAATCACCATCTGAGGTGCTCAGTGTACAGAACACATATTCAGACATCAAACAGCTCTGTATGACAAAGCCAGCTTGATACTTCTAATGGCAATTATGGGTGGGTAATGCTGGTAACTCACTGATCCAAACTTCTTGTTTCAGGTCCAGGTCTGATCCATGCCTGTGCACGACTTTGCTTGTTTCTGTCTCTATGGCTGCTCCAATGTTTCTCCCACATGTCCAAGGTGTGTATGTTAGTAGTGCGCAAATGGGCCGTTACCTACTGGCAATCTCTACTGGCACTTTTGGAATATGGGGAGTTTCTCCATGCTTACCGATACTCACAGGGCCTTTTTAATGCATTGGCATGCTGGGCAGGTGCCTGGGGGTCCCATGAGCACAGAGGCCCCATGCTAATCTATGTATGTTGTGACTTGCTGAGTGGTTGTGTAGGTAGGGGCCCCAGTGCACTGCTTTGCCCAGGGGCCTATAATGCTGTTAAGACAGCCCTGGGGACTCAGCAATATGTGGTGCCAGCATTTCTGTCTACCATTCTGTACTATAATATCTGAATTCTACCTCCTGGGAATTGTAGTGAAAGGCCTCCCAAAGTCTTCAACATTAATATCTATTTATTTTTGACTTTATATATCTAGAAGGGGTGAGCCCACCCAGGCCCCAATAAGCTGAAGAGGCTAAAGCAGCTGTGCTGCCTCTTCCTCTCTTTTCCACCTTAACCACTGCATGTTAGGTTAATCAGTAACTTAATATATAAATAAACCGTGTCACTTGTAGAAATTCTCAGATGCTTCTGCACCTATGGGTACGTTGATAATGGGGATGAGACCAAGAACAGGAGTCAGGTGGAGAACTTTGCGTCTTGGTGCAATGAGAATTGTCTACCAATTAACATCAACAAAACTGAGGAACTGCTTATAGACTTTCACCACACAAAAGAGCCTCTATTAGGTGAGGTGAAGTTGGGGAGCATGCACTGGTATAGCATGCATCCACCACACAACAAAACAACCAGGGATCCTGGTTGGCAACCCCCCAGAAGACAGCCGGTCTCTGTGCCACCCTCTGAAAATGATCCTCTATCTGCTGCAGCCAGGTGTTTATGTGGGAATCCCCTTGGCCTGGCCCAGCCACTTGTGTCCTCAGCAATTTGAATCCTGCAAGCGGGATCACCCTGCGCCACATGGAAATAGTGCCGTAACTGAAGCTCCCTCACAATGCAAGTAATGTGCCTCATTTGGGACTCCATGAGCAACCTCTCATTCAACATAAAGTCATACCAGCGGTACCCAAGGATTGACCGAAGAGTCACAGTACCAATAGAATCCATTCTTTGCCTCACTCAGGTCACTGGATAGCATCCATGTGCCAGGATGAAGTTGATGGTAGACTTCTTAGGCATTAAAGCAAACTGCTCTGGTTGCTGGTAGGTGGGCAAGTGATCAGGGATCCTAATAAGGACGATTCTAACAAGGACCTTACCTGGCACCAAGAGCAGTGTCATTCCCCTGTAGTTGCTGCAATCCAGGAGATCACCCTTCGCTTTCCAGATAGGGACAACTAGTCCTGTTTTCTAGTCAGTTGGGATGATGCCTGTCTCCCAAATGGAAGCAAAGATTGCTTGCAAATCCAGGAGGACAGCCTTACCACCAACCTGGAGAAGTTCACCCCAGATACCACAGATCCCTGCAGTCTTCCCTACCCTCAGCTGGTTCTCTCACCAAGCAAAGATGTGAATAAAATGTCCCTCACCGAGACATCACTCACCATGGTCGAAGCATACACTTAAACAACAGACAAGGCACCCAGAGAGTGCCCGTAATCTGAGTCTCATAATATGGTTGTTGAAAGAAGTGACATCAGACACCATCGGAAGAAGCCTATCCACTACAGCAACAGCTACTCCCTGAGTATGACAGCCATCAGAGCGACCGGACCAACAAAAGGTGTACCCACCTACAGAGATCTGGCCTATCACAGGTCTGCGCACCTCAGAGAGTGCCGCCACTGAAGTACAGAGTTTATGAAGCTTCTCCGACAGCAGATGAAGATGATCATCATGCCAGAGAAACAAGATGTTCTATGTGCCTACTGGGATGGGCCACATCAAACTGGGACCCAAGTACTGCCTCAGCACCACACCAGTTCTGACCCCCAACAGGACTGACCCTATTGGCTTTCTGGAGCTCTTGACTCTTCTGGGGATGAAGCTCCCGAGGGCTTTCCCCCAACCCCTTCACAATGCGAGCAGCCTTCCTGTGTGTGGCTGCAGAAGAGCTACTCCCGTGGAGAACAGAAAGGAGTCCTGCCCGCTGTTTCGGAGATGCATGAAGTTTTTATGGTTGCTGGAGCGTCAATCTTGCCACCAACCCCCAGGTTTTCCCTGCAAGTTGGAGCAACACTTGCAGGGCCAGATGCAGTTTGTTATACCCAGGACTACTAAAATATTGTAAAAATAATTTCACTTAATTGTTCTTACTAATGTATTTGACAGTTGGGACAGCAGGCTAATATACAGAAAAGAGAAACAAATTAGAGATCTATGAAATCAAAAGGCGATGCCTGCTGAAAAGAGAAAAGCAATTTTCAGCATCTTAGCTGCAGCTCTATCCGAGACACTGGAGTCATAGATACAGCTCAGATTCAAGCACATCCAGTTATGTCGGCTCTTTCTTTTCTGGGAGTCAATACACTCCAGGACTTGACTTGGCTTTTCTTTTGGCATACAAAAAAAAATGAAAGGGTTTCTTTAATGCTAAAGTCAATAAGAAGTGGCCTACTCAACAAAGGCCAAAAGCCGCAATTACCGTAACCATAGCTGCCTCCCATTATCAAGTGGCCTTTCTCCATTTGATAGGACTGCATAATTGAATGTCTGACAAAAACCCACTAACCCGCGAGCACTCAGTAGGTCACTCTGTTTGTTCTGAGGTCATTAGGCTGAGAGCAGTGTGGCTGAGGGTTCTGTAGTCTGATACGCGCGCTCGCCACAAAGCTCCCCATTGCTTTGCAATGTGTTTTCTCCTTCTGTGAACATATCTATATAATGGGATATAGTCAGTCAGCCTACAATGTCTTATAGATTAGTGCTGTCAAAATTACTTTAAACATTTTGCTATTTTAAGTAGGATTCCTGTTCTTACTGTTTGTATAACAGAGACATCCCTCAAACTGTGATGCTAAATGATATGCTGAGGGGGATAGAGCTTTTTGTCTTAATTTTACATTATTTGTGATCAAAGGAATGGATATTTAATGTTAAGTCTACACGTAAATGCTGAAAATAATTTGAGAGAGTTAGAGAGAAAACAAAAAGAATTGTAATGATTTTAGCTCAAGGCTGCTCAACTTAGCAGAGGTCTGAATGCTTTCTCAATCCATTGTAATCATGAAACAGTTAACTGTTAAACTGAAGTCTTTTTGTTTTAAGAATTGGTAACATCCAAGGGCGAGTTATTTAGGATGGGATGGATTTAATTATCTTATTCAGTGGTCATTAACAAACATATTTACATTAGCCGTGGCTTTAAAATAAAAGAAAAAAAATAAGGAAGATATTACCTGTTTATTTTAATTTTATCCATTGCCTCCTGTAACCCCCTCTCTCCTTCAGCACTGCCCATGTGATCTGGCTGTTCAAAGGCTAATAGCTTGATAAAGTGGATTTTAAAATTCATGGACGGATGGTGGTCATGCTGACATCTTCACTTTGGTTGCTCTGCTTCTGTTCCATCCATCCGTTTGTAAATCTCAGGCAAGGAATTGCTCTGAATTTGTATTTGGTATGGGGAGGGTCTTTCCATTTACTCCTATGTTTATTTGAAATCCAGTGGTCCTTTAGAGACCCCTGGTCACAATGCACTTTCCAAAATCCAGCTTATTACAATAAAGCTGCACTCCTTTATGGTTCCCTTTCGCCAAGCCTCAGATACTTTCCTGTAATGGCATGTGCTGTCTTAACACATTCCTTTCTCCTCCTTAACTTGACACCTCACTAGATCCATTTATCACCATTTCTCATGAATTTTTATGGGACACGCCCATCCCATAAACGAGATCATGACCTAAATAATCACCTACTCACTTTTACTGAATTATGTTATGCAATTACAGAAGCAACTGACTTGAATCAACTGTATTTGACTGCAGTCTCCGCTCCTATCACGTTTTGCAAAGGGCACTACTGTACATGTCCACTCACTCCCTTTTCATATCTTAAATCATTCTTGAGACAGATTGAAGACTTAAGTGCCAGCTTAAGTGAAAAATTAAAGAAAACGTTCTAAGTAATTGCAACACAAACACTGACTTAATCAGTTTTAAAGTGAAAAGATGCAAAAGAAAGAAGAGAAGAAGCGGGCCAGTAGAGTGGAGAAAAGAAGAGCTGCTCAGGAAGCAGCAAGCGCATCAACCTCTGAGCAAATGAATGCTAAACATACAGAGAAAGAGGATGGGAACTAGGAATGCTGAAGTCAAGTGTATTCACTGAACGTTATTGTACAGTGCACCATTACTGGTATCTGCATATTGTGAAGAAATCAAAGAGACCCAGATTAAGGGTTGCGGATAAGTCCCCGTATACTGTGTGGTCCAGTAAATCTCTTGCTGCAAGCACAATGGTCAGTTTTGTAAAAAAAATAGTTGACAAACAATGGCTGACAGACTGAGCAATTTATGAGTTCTGGAGAGGAAATAGATTGTAGAAAGGGGTGACGTGAAAAGTTCTTGACGGAGGTGACATCATCACAGGCGACCTGGAGGTGAAGTCATCAGGGCAGGACAGGAGGAATGCAGAAGTTCTTCAGATGTTGGGACGATGTTTTTGCGAAGAATTCAAGATACCGTATTCTTTTGTTCTTCAATTTTTCTGGTGAAGTAAAGAGAGAGGCATTAATACGCTGTCTTAGCCCCCCATCCTGTGTGTTTCTGCGCTTCGTCTGGCTCTTTGACTGCCCCCTAATCGCTCATGTGTGACAATATATATAAATATAAAAAACAATGTCTATCTGTCTTCCGCTTTTCATGAGAGAACTACTTAACAGATTTAGATGTGTTTTTTCTCTATAATTTGCTTGAACATTCTGGTTGATTTTGCTCATCTTGTTAAGTATCATAGTTCGTTTGCAGGAGTGATATATTTGTGCTAATCCAAGAGACAGGCATGCGGTCCAAGGGGAGGGGGAGGCAGGACCTCAGGAGTAGGGAGGTAGTCTACCTCTCGTCATGTGTTCCAGCGTACCTTTCCTCCTCTTAGCTAGCGATACCTGTTTGTTCAGCAGACATTATCATCTACAGATTGTTAAGGAGTAACATTTGGTGTTTTTGAGAAAGAGATAAGAGCTACGTGTGTTTTAGAGGGTAGCTGCTCATTGGCAGAGATATCACGGCATCCTGCTTTCCTAGCTACGTTGGGGACAATCTCCTGTCAGACGTGAACATGATCAGATACAGTGCTAACGTCTATTGGTTGTTAAAGTTTGTCCTGTTTCACTACTACAGTATGTGGGCGCAGCCGAGGGGCACAGCTAGTATTAAATAAATAACCGGTCAATTGTCTACCAAAGGGTGCTGTACCTTCTTTCATTTATGCAACCTGCTTTTCCAGTTCAGGTAAACTGGTGGATATCCTGACAGCACTGAGTGAAAGGCAGAATCTTAACACTGGATAGGGTGCCATATTAAATTAATAACCAGTTAGTCGTCTAGCTGATACAAGGGTTGTTTCAACAGCGGACTTTCAAAAGACAGGCATTCAGCTTTTGGGCTCTGGGCCTCTTCCTTGTCCAGACAGTGGCTGACAGGTTTGGAAACCTGGAATCCATTCTTTCCGTACGTATAAGAGTGCAACTCATTAATCTTTATGTTATGACATGTCCAATCACTGGGATTGATGAAGAACAAACATGGAGATGGAGCTAAACAATGGCCATGCTACGGCTTTGTGAATTTTAATTTTCCATGCAACTTAAGCGGGTTAACTTGAATCTTGCAAGAGAATGCTTTTCACAAAAATACTATAGCATAACGAAAATGTGGGGCTAATCATTGTTAGGAATAGTGATGACAGCCTTTAGTTCACCAGTGAAACACCTCCTAGATTGATAAAGGATTATATAACAAGGGGCAACCCAGGTGGGAACTTGTTAAGGGTAAGCGACACACAAGTGTTAGGATGTTTCTCTTCATACCAAGAACCATAAATAGACGGCATAAATTAATATCAAGTACGGTAATGGCCAAAAGGTTTGAGAATGACCCAAGTATTTGTTTTCACAAAGTTTGCTGTTTCAGTGTTTTTAGATCTTTTAGTCAGATGTTTCTATGGTCTACTAGAATTACAAGCATCTCTTAAATTTCAAAGGCTTTTATTCACAATTACATTATGTTTATACAAAGAGTCAATATTTGCAATGTTGGTCCTTCTATCTTTTTCAAGACCACTGCAATTCACTCTGGCAGGCTGTTAATCAACTTCTGGGCCAAATCCTGATTAATGGCAGCCCATTCCTACATAATCAATGCTTGGAGTTTGTCAGAATTGCTGGGTTTTTGTTTGACCACCTGGAGGATTGGTCACAAGTTCTCAAGAGATTAAGGTCTGGGAAGTTTCCTGGCCATGGACCCCAAATTTTGAAGTTTTGTTCCCTGAGCCACTTAGTTATCACTTTAGACTTATGGCCTGGTGCTCCATCATGCTGGAAAAGGCATTGTTAATCACCAAACTATTCTTGGATGGTTGGGAGAAGTTGTTCTCAGAGGATGTTTTGGTCCCACTCTTTATTCATGGCTGTGTTCTTAGGCAACATTGTGAGTGAGCCCACTGCCTTGACTGAGAAGCAACCTCACACATGAATGGTCTCAGGGTGCTTTACTGTTGGCATGACACAAGACTGAAGGTAGCACCGCTCACCTTTTCTCCAGATAATTTTTTTCTGGATGCCCCAAACAATCGGAAAGGGGAATCATCAGAGAAAATAATTTCCCCAGTCCAATCCCTGTACCCTTTGCAGAATATCAGTCTGTCCATGATGTTTTTCTTTGCTTCTTTGCAGCCCTTCTTGACACCAGACCATCCTCCAAAAGTCTTCACCTCACTGTGCATGCAGATGCACTCATACCTGCCTGCTGCCATTCCTGAGCAACCTCTGCACTGGTGGTGCCCCGATCCCAAGCCATGAATAAAGAATGGGACCAAAACATCCACCAACAGCAACTTCTCCCAACCATCCAAGAACAGTTTGGTGACCAACAATGCCTTTTCCAGCATGATGAATCATCGGGATATAAGGCAAAAGTGAGAACTAAGTGACTCGGGGAACAAAACATCGAAATTTTGGGTCCATGGCCAGGAACCTCCCCAGACCTTAATCCCTTGAGAACTGGTCAATCCTCCAGGTGGACAAACAAAAACCCAACAATTCTGAAAAACTCCAAGCATTGATTATGCAAGAATGGGCTGCCATCAGTCAGGATTTGGCCCAGACATGGACTGCCAGCATGCCAGGGAGAATTGCAGAGGTCTTGAAAAAGAAGGGCCAACACTGTAAATATGGACTCTTTGTATAAACTTAATGTAATTGTCAACAAAAGCCTTTGACACTTAAGAAATGCTTGTAATTATCCTTCAGTATAGACACATCTGACAAAAAGATCTAAAAACACTGAAGCAGAAAACTTCATGAAAACCAATACTTATATCATTCTCAAAACTTTTGGCTGTAGTACTGTACAATTGGTCATATTTCTCCAGTACCTTTAACACCATCCTGCCTCACAGGCTGGAGAACAAGCTAAGAACTATCCATTTTGATGTCCCCACAGTCTGCTGGATCACAGAATACCTGACCAATAGACAGCAGATTGTGAGGCTCAGGGATTTTGTGTCAGAGATATCAATGTGTAATACTGAGACATCACAGGGAACAATTCTGTCTCCCTTCCTGTTTACTCTCTATGCAAAGGACTTCCAGTATAATGCCAATAGCTACACAAGTTCTCAAACAACTCCTCCATCTTAGGTTGCATTGATAATGAAGACGAGTCAGAGTACAGGAGTCACATGGAGAACTTTGTCTCGTAGTGCAGGAAGAATTTCCTACAGATCAACATCAGCAAGACAAAAGAGTTGGTGGTGGACTTGTGTCATTCTCAAAACTTTTGGTCACAGCTGTAGAATGTAAGACAGTAGGACTTCACGGACCTTCAAAACTCAACTTGATGTTATTATGGAGGAATTGGCTGGATAAGATTGGCAAGCTTTGTTGGGTTGAAAGACCAGTTCTTGTTAAGATCATTTAAATGTTCTGATTTAGAAACATGCCAACCTAAAACCCAGAGGCGTTTCAGTTTCTCTAGTTCCAGCAACTGTTAAGGTCGAGGAATTAATCAGAAAAAAACAGTCTGAATTCCTCAAAAGGGTACACTTCAGTCACACACCCAAGAAGCAAAATAAGACTTGGCACCTGAGTGAGCATGTGGGAAGAAGGAAGTGGTTTAATTAATAAACGGATGAAGGTCTTGATTAGCTTTGGTAATTATGCTTATTTAATAGCACATTTTAAATGAATACTGGGGAAGTGGAACGTGGTGGCTTTGGGTAGGAGGAGTAATTAGTGCTGCTGCTTCTCAATTCTGTGATTTTAATCCCAGGTTGGCATATTATGATATGAATGAATCATTTGTATCACTGTTTCTTAACCTTTCTGTTGTCTTCAAAACCCAACTACAGTGGGGAGTCCCCTTAGGGGAATTGAAAGCAATCTTGAGAAGCAGACTAGGGTTGTTTTCCCCTCCTGGTGCCTCTGCCCACCTGCCAAGTTGTTTTGCCTGCCTAAGGAAAAGTCATCTGTGATGAAGGATCGCAGGAATCATCAGGTAGAGGGGTCCTTTCATCGGATTGGCTGGCACAGCACTGACTCAGCGGTGGAATGGCCAATAGAGAGAGGCAGTTTGATGGCCAAGGTCTCTGCACAAATCCAGATCATATTCTAATGTTAAATTCTGCTCTGTACTTGTAATATTTTTATGCTGTATTGAAGATTACTTGTGTTCTGTTCTGTGTATTGTATTGTATTATTCCCCTTCTTTTTGACATCCACTGCATGCCCAACCTACCTGGAAAGGGGTCTCTTTTTGAACTACCTTTCCCAAGGTTTCTTCCATTTTTTCCGTACAAGGTTTTTTTTGGGAATTTTTTTTTTGTCTTTTTAGAGAGTCAAGGCTGGGGTCTGTCAAGAGGCAGGGCCTGTTAAAATCCATTGTGGCACACCTTGTGTGATTTTGGGCTATACAAAAATAAATTGTATTGTATTGTATTGTAAATGCCCTCAATTGTCAGAGATGGGGAACGAACTGAATACATTCCAGAGAGCATGATGTTAATTGAGAATGGTCATCAGAGCTTGACAACCAAGCCATTACCATCATAAACAATATTGATTTGTGATCCACCGGCCAGCATTTGAGAAACACTGAATATATAAACCGATTTCTGTCTGTCCAGCAGTTACACCCTGTTGGATGCATTCAATGTTGGCATTTGTACTTGCACTGTTTATTAGTTGTGTCACAGATGACACATGACAGATGATCTCCTTGCAGGCTCACCTAGGGTATGTGGTACCACCCTGGGATCAGACTTGTCTCCATTTTCCCTCACAGCCTTAAAAAACCACCCTGTGAGGTCAACGCAGCCAAGGAAGCCCCGCCCCTTCGGGTCTACTCAGTATAAAAGGGAGACACTCCCGGAAAGAGGGGTCTCATTTTGGACCTGACAATGCTAGAAAGAAAGAAATGGAAGAAAGAAAGAAAGAAATTGACCACTATACCGGGGGAACTGTCCCAATGATACAGCGCCATCAAGCTCGTTTTTTGTTTAAACATTTTTAGAGTTTTTGGGAATAAAAGGGGTTTTGCCCAGTTGGCACCCCAATCATTCGGAATTCTTCCAGCCTCATCATTCACCCTATTACATCATTTATTGTGTAATGCATTGAACTTTCATCTCAACAGATGGCACATCAGAAACTGTTAATACTGCTGTTTAGAATTCTATACCAAGTGCTCAATAATTACAGCAACAAACAGACTGACACTAAAACTTATTGAAAGAAAATATAAATAGAAAAAATATAAGCAAAAAAAAAATTGAATGATATATTGAGTACTAATCGAATTCAAGTCCATTTAACATTCTGGCAATCCACCCTTAATAATGTGCCAAAACAAGTACAGGAATAAACCATATAAATAAACAACCAACTCCGGGACCCAAGTTTGAGGGCCTCATGATTGAGAGACCATCAGCTACTTCCCTCTCTTTGACAGTTAATGGGCTATATAGGGTTAGTTCATCTTCAATCGGTCTTTTATATTTCCTATACTTTTTATTAATTATTATGTCCTTTAATAGGTTAAAGTATCGGTTGTATTTTCCATCTGTTGGAATAAAATATATTTTATTAGTACACACAACAAAGGTCCTGAAATGGGCATACTGAGCCTGCCACCCTTGAATGAGTGTGTCACTAGATACACTCTGTTGAATTAATTTCTGTTAGATGATACTTCTGTATTTAGATGTAAGTTCTAGACCAATATTAATGATTTATTGTGGACTGTATCAGCAAGTATTTATGATGTAGTCTCTTTTGGAATGAATTCATTCAGATACTTTATAAATACAGCATTGCTTCAGATTTAAGAAATGCTGTTTCTTCATATGTTTTCAAACTTAAAATTGTGGTGCATTAAGGGAAAGAGAATTGGGTCAAGTGGGCTTGTGAAAAGGAAACAGATTCAGAGCAAATGGGTTTGTCAAGTGAAATTCATTTCACAAAGGGGAAAAAATGGTCTTTGAATATTGGTATATTGATATATTACATATACAGTATATATTATTCTTTCATTCAGTCATTCATAGACTTTATGTGCAAGTGGTCTCCATGCATTCTGGTCACTGGAGGTTTCCTTCAATTGTTTTATGCACACATCAATGTCCCACTTGACAATGTTGAGCCATCAAGTTTATTGCCATTCTCTACTCCGGGTTCCAATGACCATTCCCAGTATTAGTGAGTTTTCTAGTAAGTTGGCTTTATTGAAATGACAGATGCATGTCAATCTTTGCATGGCTAGCTTGCCTTCCAAGGGAGTGATGCTTTTAATTCAATCTTGAACTTCTTCCTTTATGATTTTTACTTGTTCATTCTCCAACACTACAGTTTGAACATATCATAATTTATCTATTAGTTGTTTTCAATGACCATGCTTCACTTCCACAAGTCATTATGGGTAACACGATTGTTTTGACCATTCTGCACTTGGTAGTGATGCTGATGTTTTTGAACTTTAATATGTTATTCATACTCAGCTGGAGTTTAAATAAAATGGAGATTAGAGTCTAATGGAGATATCTGTCTGTTGGACTGGTGTTTTATAAAGCTCTGATGGTATGAAAGTCACTATTTAGATAGAAAGATAAATAGATAGATAGATATGAAGGGCACTATGTAACAGATAGATAGATAGATAGATAGATAGATAGATAGATAGATAGATAGATAGATAGATAGATAGATAGATAGATAGATAGATAGATAGATTTTTCTCCTACATGTTCGTAAGGTTGACAAATAATTCCATTCTGGTCCTTACATGAGTGTGTGCATCAGTGAGTCCTGCAGTGGACTGGCACCTTGTCCAGCATTGGTTTCTACCTTTCTTCCAGTGCTGCACAGATAGACTTTTGCCTCCAGTGAATCGGAATTGCATTAGGCAGGACTGAAGAAAGCTTTGTTTGTGATATAAATACACAGATGTATTTTACTTAACATAAAAGTTTGTAGGTTAAAGGTTGATTGATGAATGTTTACAGGCCCAGCGTTTTGGCAAATGATTGGCATCTCTTTCAGCTTGGTTCCTGTCTTTGATTAGATACACTTTATAAATCCCTAAGAGGAGTTTCACATGCATAGCTCAACAAAAACATAGAATACACAGATACAGACTCAAAGCTCAATTGAAGGCAATAAAGAAATAACATACATAATACAATAAATGTCATGCTTAAAAATAACAGCAGTAAATTGAACTTTGTAATATTTTCTCTGAATTCTAGCTGGGGTGGAGGACAGGGATGACGGACAGAAACTTTGGACTGTCTAATGGCAGCAGGGAGGAAAAATCTTCTTATTGCACCATGGAAGAATGAGCCTCTGGCGAGAAGTACTCCAAGAAATCGCCCCCTGGAGGAGATGGGCAGAATTGTTCCTGATGGCATCCAATTTTGTCAACATTGTCATTTTCCATAACAGCCTCCAGAGTCAGTCCTGTGATGGAGTTGGCACTCTGATAAGTTCATCTGGGTATTTTGCATTGCTTCAAATTAGTTTGCTTACCTTGGAAACCATAGCATAGAACAACACACTGGCTACTAAAGACTGATAGAACATTTTCAGCAGCTTGCTGCACAAATCAAAAGATGGGGGTCTCCTCAGGAAGTACAGTCAGCCCTGGCCCTATTAAAAAACACCATTGTATTGTCAAATCAGTCCAGTTTGCTTTCATATTGACACCCAGGTACTTAGAGTTCTGCACCACCTCCACTCAAGGGCTGATGACTGGTCTCAGGATCTCCTTGAGAAGCCCAGAGTCCACCACCAACTCTTTTGTCTTGCTGGTGTTAATCTGTAGGAAGTTCTTCCTGCACTATGAGACAAAGTCCTCCATGTGACTCCTGTACTCTGACTCATCTTCATTATTAATGCAACCTTTGATGGATGAGTCATCAAAGAACTTGTGTAGCTATTGGCATTACACTGGAAGTCCATTTTGCAGAGAATAAACAGGATGTGGGGAGACAGAATCGTTCCCTGCAATGTCTCAGTATTACACATCGCCATCTCTGACACACAATCCCTGGGCCTCACAATCTCACAGTCTGTTGGTCAGGTATTCTGTTATCCAGCAGACTGTGGGGGCATCAAAATAGATAGTCCTTAGCTTGTTCTCCAGTCTGTAAGGCAGGATGGCGGTAAAGGTACTGGAGAAATATGACCAATTGTGCAGTACTACAGCCAAAGGTTTTGAGAATGACACAAGTATTGGTTTACACAAAGTTTACTGCTTCAGTGTTTTTAGATCTTTTTGTTAGATGTTTCTATGGTATACTGAAGGATAATTACAAGAATTTCATAAGTTTCAAAGGCTTTTATTGACAATTATATTAAGTTTATGCAAAGAGTCAATATTTGCAGTGTTGGCCCTTCTTTCTTTTTCAAGACCTCCGCAATTCACCCTGGCAGGCTGTCAATCAACTTCTGGGCCAAATTCTGACTGCTGGCTATCCCATTCCTACATAATCAATGCCTGGTGTTTGTCAGAATTTGTAGGTTTTTGTTTGTCCACCTGCCTCTTGAGGACTGACCACAAGTTCTCAATGGGGAGTTTCCTGGCCATGAACCCAAAATTTCGATATTTGGTTCCCTGAGTCACTTAATTCTCACTTTTGCCTTATGGCCCGCTGCTCCATCTCGTTGCTCACCAAACTGTTCACGGATGGTTGAGAAATGTTGCTCTCAGTGGATGTTTTGGTCTTATTCTTTATTTATGGTTGTGTTCTTAGGCAAAATTGCGAGTGAGCCCACTGCCATGGCTGAGAAGCAACCCCACACATAAATGGTCTCATGTTGTTGGCATGACACAGGACTGATGGTAGCGCCGCACACCTTTTCTTTTTTCCGGATACCCCAAACAATCAAAAAGGGGATTCCTCAGAGAAAATTACTTGACCCCAGCTGTCCAATCCCTGTACCTTTGCAGAATATCAGTCTGTCCCTGGTGTTTTTCTTGGTTTCTTTGCTGCCCTACTTGTCATCAGGCCATCCTCCAGAAGTTATCGCCTCACTCACACCTGCCTGCTGCCATTCAGCTCTGCACTGGTGGTGCCCCCCGATCCTAAGCCATGAATCAACTTTAGGAGACGGTCCTGACGCTTGCTGGACTTTCCTGGGCACCCTGAAGCCTTCTTCACAACTGCAGTGGAAATGGGTTTTTTGGGGATTAAGTTCAATTTCATGGCAAAGACGGACTTTGCAATTACAGTCGATTCCTGTTAATCATACCACATCGGGACGTGATCATTTTGGTCCTAATAACCGGCTGGTCCGATTACACGAACATGCCCTATACATGTGTAACCAAGACGGGACGTGCTATAAGTAACATATTAAAATGTCATTATGACTTTTATTGTGCTGCACATGGGTATGGCGAACGTACAAACAAGAACTACGTACATGTACATGTACGGTTGCTTACAACTTTGTTTATTGAAAAAGAAATCTACAGATTCTTCAAAACGATCTACATGACACTCAGCATGCGAAGCACAATAAAAAAGCTTACATTACCAAATTCCAGTCAACGTTTGGAGAACTTGTCTAGTGTGATCCGACGCATTCTGTTTATGCACTGCACCTGTTTATGCTCGACTTCATGTCGCCGGCTACTGGAAGGTCCGTTTTAGGAAAGAAAGGGCAGGCATGCTCACCTCCACTGGTTTACACTTGGTACAAATTTTCCGACTTCCTGACTTTTGATAAAAGCATAAATTCTCCTGGGGAGCCCAGGGATCCTCCCGATGTCACTGACCCGTTTTACATCCGCTTTCTGCGGGCGATTTGTGGCTTCTTTTTCTTATTCTCTGTCACGTTCTTTGGTCCGATTAAACGGAATTTTGGTGCAAATAAGGCTTATGAAATATGATCTGTTTCGGTTCTTTAGGATTCGGTCCGAATAAGCGGCTAGTCCGATTAACCGGAATCGACTGTAATTACAATTCATCTGATCACTCTTCATAACATTCTGGAGTAGATGCAAGTTGCCATCATAAAAACTAATGCAGCAAACTTTGTGAAAATTAATATTTGTGTCATTCTCAATACTTCTGGCCACAACTGTACATAGCACTATGGCCTGTGTTAACTTTTAAACTAGGTTTTTGTGCTACTGTTTCTCTTTATGCACTTTAAGCATTAATTTTACAATTTTTTTTGTGTTTTTTTCCCTGTGTGGGATGGACAGCAGCAACCCAAGACTTTGTCTAGGAGTTAGTAAATTCTGAAAATAAATGACTGAAATAATTCAGTGTCTTCATCGTAAAATTTAATTCATTTACAGATTAAAAATGACAAATTTCTAAAGCCTATTATCAGTGTCCAATCTAATCTGGATAATATGTTAAGCAACCTTTTCGAGATATTTGTCCCTCACAGCCACTTTTTTCCTCCCAAGGTAAATAAATGAGATTCTGCAGGGATCATAAACAAATCATCCCAACAGTCGCCTCAAAGGATCCAAGTCAATGCCCGTCCTGCACATCTGCCGTTAACATCTAACCTCTCCTGTTCCTCAGAGGCAGTAAATTTATTGACCGTGACCTGTGTGAGCGCGTCGTGTGCCTGTGTATGTGCAAGGACGTTAGCGGCAAGCAGGTTCACTTGAATTCTAGTACTGTTTTGAAGTGTGGCCTCCTGTGTAAAGGGGTCGGGAACCCCAGGGGCTTTGTGCGGCTGCTAGGGAAGGCGGGAATAATAAAAGACATGATGGCTCCCACCTCAAACTCCACCCCTAGGCTGAGCGGCAGTAGGAGGAATGTGTGAGGGAAGTGCTTCCAGATGTCTGGTCTGAAGAGCCGCTGGCTGGCAGCAAGGAAACCAGATGTTCTTTGTTACAGGTAGGAGAGCTGAATGGGGCCACCACCCTTAAAGTGCTAGCAAGCCCAGGCCAAATAACATTTACACTAAGGATTAAACAGATGATCAATGGGCCACACTTGTTTATTCTTCTGCAACTAACAACTCAACTCATAATTTTTACAACTGTCATCTGAGTGTAGTTTACTACTAACACAAATCTGGGAACGACATGCGAGTAAAAATCTCTTTATGCTGTGTATATATGACGATAAACTTGACTTTGGTGATAAACTTAGAAACATTTGCAAAATTAAAATACCATAGTATGTTGTCCATATTCACTACTAGCCATACCCCATGGCTCTACCCAAATAGAATTGAAAGAAGACAATGATGAAGGCCCTGCCAGGCTCCCCACTCCTGACGCCACACTTCCCCCTCCCCTCAGCCCACAGCCTCTGTGTCGGATTAGCGCAAATATATCGCTCCTGCAAGTGAACTGTGATTCTTAGCGTGATGATAGAAGTCGCAAAATCAACCTGAATGTTCAAGCAAATTCTACAAAAAAGGCCAATCTAAATCCTTTTAAGTAGTTATGTCATTCACCAGCTAAGCGGATGTAAGGTACACCCGAGGTTGTCACGTGAGTGAGGAGGGACTTGACCCCCTCCCCTCGGCCCGCTGCGTCTCTCTCGGTTAATACTATAGGAGGGGTAGGCTCATATATTACACACAGGTCATTTAAAAGTCCGTACACACAGACATTACCCCTAAAATATAAATACATGGACACATTTCTAGTTTCTGTCTACATGTGCACTTTATATTTAAATATATTTGCAATATTTCACCTACATTTTGGTATACCAGTTGTTATGAACTGTTATACTGAAACTTAATAATTTGTTACTAACCCTCACCTATTCTGTTTCTCTTCTCAGTACTCAATTGTGCCACTTGCCCACTACCCTCCTGCCAAGTTGTTCTGCCTGCATAAGGTAAAGTCTGATGGAGGAGCACTGGAATGGTCAGGTAGAGGGGCCTTTTCATCGGATTGGGTGACTCAGCTGTGGAATGGTCAATAGGGGGAGGTAACTTGATGGCCAAGGTCTCCAGGACTCTGAACAAATCCCAATCCTATTATGTAATATCATCTGCTGTTGAATTCTGCTCTGTATTTGTAATATTTCTATTGCACTACAGTATTATATGGTATAGAGCAGCGGTTCTCAAACTTTCATATTTCGTGCCTCCCCCCCCCCTTTTCTACATGGAATAATTCTGCTCCCCCTGCATAATATAAGACAGATGAGAACAACCCATGATACAACGCGGTGTCGCGGTATCCTATCATTTTTACATCCATAAGATTTGCATGTATTCGGCTAACTTCGATGAAATATTTACAATTAATTTTTTTAAAAGTGCTTTAATAACTGTTAAAATGCCTTGTGTGGTCTTTGGTAGTAATTTTATCCCAAAAACAAAGAATAAATTATTTATTCTTATTTAATTATTTTTTTATGTAAAGAAATTATTAAATATGTTTTAATTTTTAAAAATCTCATAAACGAGGACACCGATGAAGTCAATCTGCACGAGATGAACGTATTTTCATCTGATAAATATTATACTGCCGTTAGTTGTATCATGAAAATAACCCAATTAGATTTACACTAGATCAACACTAACCAGTGTCTATAAGAAGCATTCCCCCTCTTGAAAGTTTTCACATTTTATTATTATGCAGCATTGAATCACAGTGTAATTGATTTGTCTTTTTCGACACTGATAAGAAGAAAAGGGCTCTTTAATGTCAAAGAGGAAACAGATCTCTGCAGAAGTGGTCTAAATAAAATGCAAACATTAAAACAAACAAGAATTGATTGCATAAGCATTCAGCCCCTTGAAGTCAGTATTTAGTAGGTACACCTTCAACAGGCATGACAGTTTTCAGGTTGTGTGCACAGGTCTCTCTGCCAGTTTTGCACATCTTCACAATGCCATTTTCCCCAACTGATTGTGAGTGAGGAGCCTTTTTCAAGTCCAGCTACAAATTCTCAATTGAACTGCAACCTGGACACTGATTTGGCCATTGCAGGGCATTAATATTGTTGTTTGGAAACCAGCTGAGTCTTTCTGGTTGGGGTTGTTTCACCTTGGGATTAAAAAAAGTATCTATCTATCTATCTATCTATCTATCTATGATTTTCTTCCAGGATTTCTCCACATTTTGCTTCATTCAATTTACCCTAACAAGATTTTCAGGACTTGCTAAAGAGAAGTATTCCTACAGCATAATGCAGTCACCACTATGCATCACTATGTAAATTGTGTGGTTTTGATAATGTGTAGCATTGGGCTTACATTAATAACAACATTTTCGTTTAATGGCATAAAAGGTCCATTTTGGTCCCATCATCATCCTTGCATACCGCTGGTTTGACTTTGTGTCTTTTCAGCAGTTTATCATGGAGTCCTGAATGAGGCACATTACCTGTAATTCGAGGACGGGTCAGTTGCGCACTATGACCATGTGGTGCGATTCCCTGAGGGCGAATCAGCTCACAGGTTACACATTGTTGAGGACCTGAGAGGCTGGACCAGACCAAGTGGATACCCACGCAATACCTGGCTGCAGCAGATAGATGGCCAGTTTTGGAGGGTGGGACTGATCCACATGTCTGCCTGTGGGGGTTACCAACCAGGATCCCAAGTTGTTTCATCGGTTGGTGTACCAGCACATGCTCCCCAACCTGACCTGACCTGACAGATCCTTGAACCTTCTTAGAGCTGACATCAGAGTTTCCCATGAGCTTCCTGAGAAACTCTAGCCAAGATGTTATGTGCATTTCTTAAACAGATAGGTTGGCCCACCAAACTGATTGAGCACAAATTGGACTATTCAGATACCTACAGGTGCTTTTATATTATAATGAATTAGACCCCAGATAGCTGATCTCTATTGAACTAATTATGTAATTTCTAAAACCAATTGGTTGTGCCAGTGATGATTTACATGTGTCCTTTTAAAAGTGTGAATACTTATGCGCTGAGTTATTTTGTGTTAATAACTTAAGGGCTCAGTCAAAAAGTTGTAAAAAGAAACAAGTGTAAGCTTGATGTTTAAGGAAGAAATTGTAAAGCTCAACGTTTCTGTTTCAGTCGCCAACCTTGAATTACCTGCTAATCATTTACCAGTGGAAAGTTATGTTATAATGCTTTGCCCTATCCCAGATAATATCTCCACAAGTCACCAAGCTTTTGCTGATGGATTTGATCCAGATAGCAAGTCAACCCTGAACTGCCCTCGGACCCATTCCTGAAAAATGATGGATAAAATAAAATAATTAATTTAAAATAAAGAAAATGACCCAGCACCACAGACAAAACAGAAAATACACGCAATAAATTGATTTCACACAAATCACAAAAACAAAAATGACAGCAATCGGATCCATAACCGCACGCCCCATCAGTCATATACACACATACAAATGTCCAGAGAGTTCTGCTGGTTATTAAATGAAATTGTCGTCTTTTCACTCCCGTTTTTTTTTCTTCAGAGTCTTCAGAATGTCCTATCCCAGAAAAATAAAGATTGTTTTTCAGCTCCCCCTCGTTCCTGGACTGGTCACCTTTATAAGTTTTGGAATGGAAGAGGGGGAAATGGCTAAGAGGGACAAGGGTGGAGTCATTCGCTCTGAAGGGGCATCTTCTACAGAAGCAATTTTATCTGCACTGGCAAGAATCCAAACAACAATAGTGATTGGAAGTCCAGATATGTCAATGATTTTCATCTCCTTTAACCATAAGGGGGCATCACTAAACCCCAAACCTCAGACACAATATCACCCAACTCTGAGTTTAAAATTTTAGATTTGTATTTTAAGTGCACAGAGCCACAAGTAAAACAATTAGAAATACATTTTTCTAATCCTCCTGATTAGTTTTGCCTGATGCCTCCTGACTCTGAATCCGTGAGGTGAGGCTGGCAGGCTCATTTTTAAGACAGACCCGTTAATGCTATCAGTGTCACTGAGTTGCCTGTTGGAAGTACTTCCAGGTCACATGGAAACCAATGCTGTTCTCCCATGGCAGTACCCTCTGGCGGCACCCTGGACACCAACAAGGTTGCACTTCTGCACTCTGATCCTCATGCAATGCTGTGGGTGTCCTAACTGGGATCAGCCTACAGGAACACTGCCACCTTTTGTGCGGAGGATGAACTACTCTCGCAGTCCTTTTAATAGGCAGCCATGAAATAATACTCCTTCCTGGCTAGAATACCCATCTGTCCTCCATGGCACTTACACTCCATTTTCCAAATGTTCTGTAAGTACTCACCTGAAATTGTTTTTTAAAGTTGCTCTGTTAGATCCATGAGCAGGTACATCACAATGTTCACAGACTGCCCTGTGATAACCTAAAGATGTTGGAACTGTTTCGCCATAATGATCCTTCCCTGAGGTCTTTCCAGATATTTCAAATTGTTTATCAAATTTCAATTTAATACGAGTTCCAAATTTCTGTATTAATATTTCAGTCCAGAGTTCACGCGCAAATCAGGTCTTCAAAACAGTTTAAGATCATACAGTGTTGTACTCAAAAACGAAACCAATAAATCAGAGTCCATCAAACTAACACACACTAAATTACTAGTATTACACCTTCAACATTAGCCCAGCTGGACGTCTTTTATATTCTCAGGTCATAAACTTTGAGTCAGCATGTCTGTCGGAAATTCTGGGTACTGTTGTTTTAATCAAATTCAGAAACAGTCTTATTCTGCAGAGTGAATGATGCAAAAAAAGACATCCACATTTTCTTCATGTACAAATAATAATAAGATGAAAAATTATTATGGATAGTAAGTAATACTTACTTTATGTCTGGATATATAATATTTGATGTGTTTGTAGTTTATGTGGCTCAGAATATCTAACAAATCAAGACAAATTATCTCAGAACCGGAATGTTGTGGAATTTATTGGAATTAAATTCCATTTCCTTTCATTCCAATTCAATTTCTGTTCTTTTCTTCATGAGCCTGGTATAATTCCAATTCCAATTCACATTCCCGGAGGTGAACTAGGATTAACCATGCAGTCCCTGTTCAGTTTGTAAATGGCCCCAGTCCTGCTGGACAGAATGCAGGTGTGGACAGATTTGTGGCAGATGAAATTTAATGTAAGTAAAGTATAAAGTATTACACAAGGGAAGTAAAAAATATTGGATTTGAATACATGCTGAGGACTTTGAAACTTAAAAATACAACTTTTGAGAAAGGCCTTGGCCTTATTTTTCAGTCAGGCCTGATGCTTTGGTTCAAGTTTATTTGTTTATTGTATTTTGTGTACTTTTTAAAGATAACTTTTTGCATTAATTCTGCTTTTGGTTTTGATCTTTTTTTTGTTAATTATTGTATAATTTTGTATTATGTTAACATTGTATGATCCATTTTCTTTGTTATTGTCATCTGCCCTGTCTCCTGCGTGTAGAGCTCAACTTTTAACTTTAAACGGCCTCGTCCCCTTTTTTGGGCCTGAGCAGGCTGAAACCTTTTCAGTAAGGGATTAGGCTACTAAGATAAGGGCTACTAGGGGCACAGACGTCCATTAAGGGCAAGTTTTTGGAGGTCTTCTCCCTTTTTTGTACTTCATGTGGCAAGATTTTATAACATTAGTGTTATGAATTACAGGGTTCTTAAGCATAAAGTCACAAACAATGACTCAAAATGCTCTAGAGGGAGATATACCATCAAACTTCTGCTAATAATCAAGAGAGAACCATAGTATCATTATAATAAAATTTTTAATTCCACAAAAATGCTCTGTAACAAAGTAAAGCTGCATAGAGCACAAGAGGCAGAAAGAGCTGCCTTAAAAGGCAAATCAACGCAAAAAATGTCCCAAAATACAAAGTCGAAGAATAGTCACAACACAGAGCAGAGGTCATAAAATCTACTAATCAACAAAATAAAATAAACAATAACACAGGAAAGCTCACCAATCACCTTGTGTAGTCAATGAACCGCAAGAGACTGTGAGTTTTCTGAACATAGCAGTTGGTATCTAGACATTTTTGCCATGAGGGGGAACTCCAGATCCCAAAATACCCAACACAAAGGCTCTGACACAAGTGTAAATGCACAAACAGGGTTTTATTGTGGGAAACACTTCTCTGTAATTGTTTCCTATGCCACAGCCGAAAGTACAAGTACACAGCAATATACAGCACTGTTTAATACTCTTGCCTTTCTCTTCTCTCTCTCCATCCATTCCTCCCAGCAAGCATCATCTTCCTCCCGATTCTGGCTCCCTGAGCTATGGCAGGCAGCTCCTTTTATAATATCTCCAGAAGTACTTCCAGTGTCCCCAAGACTTGGCCTGGGAGCATTTCCTGGTGAAGCTGGAGCACCACAAAGTAGGGCTCCCTAGTCCTGGCAGCACCCATGGAACTCAACAGGGATGAGCTGACAAATTCCAAGTTTCATGATGCCCTGTGGGAATCTGTGCTGCTGCTGCAACCCTGGGTGTCTTCCAGCTAGTATTCAGGGGCAGATAACACCCGGTGCATGCTGTCTTCCCCTGTCCTTCCAGAATGAGGGTATTCCACCCTGGCCAGACTCCCGGACGTCCCTCAGAACATAAAGAAATCTAAATGGTCTAAAATTTTAACAAACAAAATGATCATCATTGTGTTGGATTGTCAATGCAACCCTCTTCTCCCACTCTTCACACACTGATAACAACACCGCAGGAGAAATGCTAGCACAGGCTTCCAGATTGTGTTCAGTGATGAGGCAAACTTTTATGTGAATGGTGAAGTTAACAAACAAAACCACCGCTATTGGTCTGACACTAACCCACATTGGACAGATCCCTCCAAGACTGTTGGAACAAAAAAATTGATGGTATGGTGTGGTATATGGGGTACAAAGACAGTGGGGCCATTCTTCTTCAGTGGAAACCTCAAGGCCACTGGATATGCGAAATTGCTACATGATGATGTGTTTCACTCTTTATGCACTGAAGCTGGCATGTTCCCTGAGTTTTTCCAGCAAGATGGTGCACCACCACATTATGGGTGTCAGGTCCAAGCATTCCTAGATGAACAGTTTCCTGGAAAGTGGATTGGTCGTTATGGGCCAGTTGAATGGCCCCCAAGGTCTCCCGATCTGACCCCCTTAGACTTTTATCTTTGGGGTCATCTGAAGGCAATTGTCTATGCTGTGAAGATACGAGATGTGCAGCACCTGAAACTACGAATACTGGAAGCCTGTGCTAGCATTTCTCCTGCGGTGTTGCTATCAGTGTGTGAAGAGTGGGAGAAGAGGGTTGCATTGACAATCCAACACAATGGGCAGCACATTGAACACATTTTATAAGTGGTCAGAAACTTGTAAATAACTCATGAAAGAATACAGTTACGTTAAAACCAAGCACACCATTGTTTTTCTTGTGAAATTCCCAATAAGTCTGATGTGTCACATGACCCTCTTCCTATTGAAAAAACAAAAGTTGGATCCAAAATGGCCGACTTCAAAATGGCCACCATGGTCACCACCCATCTTGAAAAGTTTTCCCCCTCACATATACTAATATGCCACAAACAGGAAGTTAATATAACCAACCATTCCCATTTTATTAAGGTGTATCCATATAAATGGCCCACCCTGTACAAATGTCTTTGTGACATACATAATTATCTAATATATAAACATCTACGTGTAGAAGTGTGAATGTCTGTCTGTCGAGCCCGGAAGTGCGAGGCTACAGCATGACGCTCAAAGAAAGCAAAATAAAACCTCTGAGGAGAGAGAAACTCTCTTAGCCACTGATAGACAATGGAGGCAAGCACATTGGCAAAACGAAACCACAGAGGAAAGCAAAACTTGCTTAGCTGCTAATGCACAACCAATGCGATTGATTGATTGAAGTGCCAGAATTCATTGTTTTTAGGGCTTTGAACAGCACACTTGCACAGATAGTTAACTATATTTGCTGAACACTACAGGTTTGTATTGAAGGAACATCAAGCACAAAATAAAAGACAATCTGATGGGAGTGCTAGTCCATCGAAAGGCCCTTTCACAAACAGTAGGACAGGTTTAGAATTTCAAATTAATCTAACACACATGCCTTTGGTATTAAAACCAGACTTTCTACATCATGACCAAGATGTTGGCAGCAAATATCTAAGGATTTAATTTTAAAAAATGAATGGCCTGGGAAATGACGTGACAAACCAGAATAGTCACTAACCACCAGGAGGGACGATGGATAGACCACCAATTTTCTTTACCCTCAGGTCAAGGTTTCCCAGCAGCCTCTCATACTGACATCTGCTTGAGGGTTTCTTGTATATATATGATGATGTTGCAATCGTTGTCTTTTTTATGTCATTTGTGATGTTTTAAAATGTCACTAGTATAAGAAAGACAAGCAGGTACATATTTTATTGTGCTTTGTACAGTGCGAGTGATAATAAAACTAGAATGTGAACAGTCCTGGCCTTTATGAATTCACTAAAAGTCAACATTACAGAGATCCTGATGCGATTGCTTTTCTTGGACTTCACATTTAGAAAGGAGAATCTCATTATGAGAGTGTTGCACAACACACGCTGCTCTCTGCCATTACTCTTGTCACTCTCAATATGGCCAGCAGACGTTCGTGGAGTGTGCTTTTCAAAGCATTCAGCAGGAGGCATTCCCCACTTAATCTCCTTTCAGAACTTTGTTTATTTCTCTTTTTCAGCCTCCTGGATGTCTAATGAAGCCTGATGCTCATGTGGTAGAATTTGGCTTCAGACAGCAGACATAAGCATTAGCTTAAGCTCAAATTAAGCCAGACATACTGGGGCATACTGGGATATGGGTAGACAATTTTCTGCCATCCTTATCAAGAAAAACTAGTTTCTCCCCATGACACTGAATTGGATTTGCATGGTCTGAGAATGTTATGTTACAGTATGCATTTCTCATATATACATTTCAGTTCTGTATAAGTTGAGATCTCTGATCTTTGTATTTCTTTGCACATATTAGAGCAGAGGCGTACAAATCACAGTGATAGAGTCAAATGTTCTGCAGTTTGCTCCCAGCATGGGCTCCAGCCACTGTGAATCTGATCTTGATTAAGGAGGCCTTTATGATAAGAGGGGTTGCGTCTTCTTTTTTGTGAGTGCGGTAGTAAAGAGGGCTAAACTGAGAGCCCTGAGTCTTCAAATATTGTTCTTCACCTACCTGCTTAATTTAGGAGCAACCATTTCTGTGAGATAATAGTCAACCAAAATGTATCTATGAGGAGTCACTGAGGACTTTGATCTATTGTCTTTTATATGTGCAATGCTTGAGGAGCGCCCAACTCTATCAAGAAGTTTTATTAAGGTAGGACAGTTGATTTCAGAGTAAGACAAAGGTGATTGCTATTCACTTCTTCTTTCTTCCCCACAGACCTGAGGATGAGTCCCAGGATGGACTATAACATCACTTCTGGACCACATATGAGGAGTGATTTGCAACTGAGACTTGCATATAGATGAGACGTTCTTATTGTTGCCTTATTTTCCTTTTGATTTGGTTGAGTTTATTAAATAAGGTTCCTGGTTGGCCTCCAACCCTTAGTATGTTATTCCATTTATTAATTTTCACAGACCTACACTCTATATTGCATCCTGTAGGGCCACGTAGTCTCTCAATGGTGAGTTAGGTAGTGTGGTATAGTGACCTAAAACACAACACAAGGCCCTGGGCTCAGTTCATGCTCATACCTCATCTTTTAATCCTGAATAAGTAGCCTAATTGTCCTGTCCTCCAACCATGAAAAATATTTGGTGAACCTACCTCTGAAGGAGTAAGGTCAGGCGCATTAAATTCTTTTTTTATATACTGTAGAATACATAGAGTGACATGCATATGACATCACACTTATACTGTAGTATTTCATCCAGCATTTTCCCACTGGCTGGGGATTCACAGTTGGTGTTTTTTGTTTGTATTGTCTAATTTCATGTCATTTATTTGTATTTATGTTTCTTTAATTAATAATGTATATTTTTCTTTGTGTTTGTTTGTAAGTGAAAGGGACCATAGTCACACATGGGAGATGCTTGACAAGCTCAAATAATGTAGTTTCTCAGCCGAACCAGGGGTTGGTGCTGTCATCTAATCCTCTCTGCCTTTCTACCTTTGCAGACCAATCGTAGAACCCACCCAGTAAGGGCGCTTCCCAGCTACAAGTCCTGCCTCCAGATGACATCACTCCTACCTCCCAGAACTTCCTCCTGATGATCTTAATTCCAGTTCCAGTCCATCAGTTCCCACATCTTCCTGTCTGCTACATACAAATAGAACAGCCTTCCTAATGTCAGTTCAGTTGTGGACTGTTTTTTTTTTCCAGGCAGACCTTCAGTTTATGGGGTGACCATTCCCATACCTTCTTCTGCCTCTTCTTATTTTGTTACACTGTGATTATATCCCATGGGCTTTGTGGGTGGGACCACCTGTCAATCACTGCCAGGAATGGCCCTCCACCGTATTTATGGGAGGGTCTTCAAGAGTTCCTCACGGTTCATTTTGAATGCACTAAGGAGTTGAGTGTTGCCTGTGTTATTGTTGCTTTTTGCCTTGTTTTGTGATTTCCCAAATTTTCAACCCCTGTACTCTGTTTTTTGACAACATTGTTGGATTCTGTATTGGAACTGCGTTTACTGAGTTTTGAACCTCTGCTCAGTCTTGATGATGATTTTTGGATTTTGCTTTGGGACTTTGTTTACTGTGTATGTTCTTGCCTTTTCTGGCAATTCTTTTCTGCCCTTAGGAGTTTCAGTTTTATTGTAGAAGCCTTTTGTTATAATAAACCTTTTTATTGTTATAATGATTTTTCTCAGCATTCTGGGTGTCTCGGTGGGGTTTTTGACAGTGCTTCCCCCCTCTAGTGGGCAATTTTTTAAGTGTTTTTGGTACCTGTGATTTTGGGTCTCCTGTGTCATGACATATACTGTACATACTTATGTGAGAAGGGCGTCTTTTGTGAAATATTGTGAGGTGACTGGTAATTGGGCATCACTTGAGTCGTTGTCTGGATAGTATTTGTGTAGGTGCAGGAGCAGACCAGTCTTTTAAATGGACTTGGTAAGTCTCAGATTCCAAAATAATACACCTTCCATATCTTAAAGAAGTGTAAATTACAGGTCCTACAAAAAGTTTTCATACCATTTGGAAATTCTCACATTTAATTATTATACAACACTGACTCACAATGAATTAAGTCTGTCATTTTTGATCAACAGAAAAAGATCTTTTAATGTCAAAGTGAAAACCGGTCTCTGCAAAGTGGGCAAAATGAATCACAAATATAAAACACAAAATAATTGATTGTGTTTATTTAATAGCTGCACCTTTGGCGGCCAAGACAGCTTTGAGTCTGTGTGCATAGGTCTCCTTTTCTCCATGTCTGTCTATCAGTTTTGCATATCTGGACACAGCAGTTTTTCCAGTTCCTTTTTCCGGTTAATATTTGGATAATTAAAGTCCCCCATGGCTATAATATCTCCCTGTAAACCTGCCTTTTTGATATTACTAAAAAGATGTGTGCTGAAATTACTGTCTGAATTGGGTGGTCTATAACACACTCCTAAAATAAGGCCTCTCTCCCAAATGCTTTTCAGATGAAGCCAGATGTCCTCACTAAGATGGGGCTCATCATCCAAATAAAGAGGACTTGCATTTAAATTCTGTTTAACATAAACAGACACCCAACTCCATTTCTGCCCTGTCTATCCTTCCTAAAAAAATGTGCATCCCTCTGTTATACTCACCTCCATCTTCTTTTTCGTCTTTTTTTTTGCCAAACTGCTAAATCTCTGTCACGTTGCATGGAGACGGTGAGTGAATAGCCTTTTAGTCACAAATTCTGAACTGGATTGAGGTCTGGATTCTGACATGGCCACGGCAGGCCATTCATATTCTTATTTTAAAGCCATGATTTTTGCTTGGTGTCGTCTGACTAGAAAACAAATTTCCCAAGGTGCAAGTTTCTTGCAGACAGCATCAGGTTTTCCTCCAACATGTCCAGAGCCTGCTGCAGAAAAGCATCCCCATAGCCTGATGCTGCCATCATCATGATTCATGGTGGGGATAGTGTATTTGTGATAAAGTGCAATATTCAAATATGTTGGCCAAAACGCTTAATGTTAGGCCTACTTTGGAATTTCTCATGTGGTCTCTCTGCAATTTTTAAAAGTTTCTTTCTCTTTGTCACTCTCCCATAAAACTTTGATTGCCAGCATTGCATGTAACTCCTAAAGAGTTCTCATAGGTCTCTCGGTGACCTCCCTCACTTGTCTTCTTCTTGCATGATCAATTAGTTTTCTTTGATGGCCTGCTCTAGGCAGATTTACAGCTGTGCCATACCATAGGCAGTCCATTTCTTAATGATTGATTTCACTGGTCTCAAAAGTGACTCGGATGTTTTCTGTCTCCATGTCCTAACTTGTGCTTTTCAATGGAATTGCTTGGAGTGGTCTCCACTGTGTAAATTAGGACACCATACTGACTCACCACAAGCTGGACATTGTAGATACCTAGAGGAGCATTTAGACTACAACCAAGTGAAACCCCAGACAGGTGATTTCCAATGAATTAATTGTGTAAATTCCAAAACCAATTGGTCACACCAGTGATGATTAGGGGCATCATTTACAAGGGGTGAATACTTATGGTTTCAATTATCAATCTAATGTTTTATATCAGTAGTTTATTTCAGTCACTTTGGAGAGATCTGGTTTCTTTTTCTGTTGACCACTGTCAAAAAAGTCAAATTAAATCCATCGTGATTCAGTGTTGTATAACAAGAAAATTTAAATTGAGGTAAAAACTTTTTGTAAGCGCTTTTATATTCACTACAATGCAGACTGATAGTAACATGATTAAAGTATTGTAAGATCTCTTGCAATTCCCACCCCTTCGATTGTGAATGATTCAGTCTCCTGACCAGATTGGGAACATCTGGGAATTCCCCACATGTACTGTAGCTGAAAACATTTCATGAGCCACGTTTGTGTATTTTGGCATAGTGCCATTTTGACTGTATTCAGAAAAAGCAGATAAAGGGTGATGATGATGGTGTTGACAATGATGAAACCCTTTCTACTCAACGTACTGTATTCAACGGTTTGCATTTTTGACCCCCATCACCAAGGGCCTGACCCAGATGCTAGACATGTTTAACACTCTTGTTATTGTGACAGTCAACACAGATACCAGTTAGTCAGCGTAAGACACGAGACTCTGCTCTGGAGCCCGTCTCAATGTTCTATTGTTTGAGGTCGGTGAGTACAAAGAATGAAATGTCTTCATGAATACTTGAAATAAGTGGTGTACACGGTGCATGGTGTGTATGCGTTTGTCTTATAACACAATGATGTTCTGCAAAATGCAAGGTTTGACCATTGTCTATCCATATATGACACAACTTGCTAACTTTTAGATATGCTTATGTTAACCTCCTTGGTGTTACATTTTTTCTCAAAATTTTTGGTTTGAAAAATGACATTTTTATAAAATCTCAACTTTCTACAGTAACACATGCAAAATGCTAAAGTTCAAAGCCAGAAGTGTAGAAAGTATAATAATATATTATGAACACCACACTGCACATGCGCGAGTGACGCAAGTGTCACTTTCGAACTCATCAGAGTCACTTTTGGTTTCACTGTCCATTTCCGTTTCACTGGCTCTAGACAGATTCGCCTCGTCGTCACTGCTGATGAGAGGTGTTTCGTACGAGACACCATTATGAAGTTTGGAGAAGATGCGTCTACATCATTGCTTGGAGAACACTTGGGCCTGACGCTTACGCAAGACACATCTATACCATTTCCTGAGTAACGCTCAGCACTAATGCTGTTAGTACTTTTACAGCCCGAGAAATCTTTAGTCTAACACTTACGCAAGATGCATCAATTCCGTTGCTCGAGTGACACTTTTAGCACAGTTTTTACAGCCCATTTGATGTTTGGATCCAACGGTAAAGAAGTTAACTGATAGCTGACAGCTAATTTATTGGATATTCCAGAGTACTAGAGTAAGATGTCAATGTTTAGCTAACACTGTGTCATGAGACACTTATAGTTCGAGGATTATTGTGAGTGAGCAAAAAAACCAAGACATAATAATGAAGTCAGAGACAGAAATGGGCCAAAGCAGAATGATCCAAAAATAACCAAGCAACCAGGAATCAGAGGGAAAGACTTTAAATTGTGAGCATAATGAGAGTCAAACACTAAAAACAAGCCTACTGCTAGACTTGCTTAGAAAATAAACTATGCTATAAGAAACAAGACGCTACTTATTAACTGGGTGATAATGCATACTAACACTGGCATAAATTTAGAAAGTCGCGATCATGATGTCACAAATGCAACTGGAGGTCTTATAACAAAATGGAAATAGTAGCAAAATTATTGCATCCTGGAGGAAAAACGGGACAGCCAGATTAGCACGGGGTATTAAAGACACTGAACAACTTTATACAACACGTTGGTCACACACATAGAAGATATTTGAAAGTAATATTCACATTCACAAGACACTCCAGCGTTGCTGTGGCTGTAGATTTTGGGTCATCGTCATGCTGGAAGGTGAACCATCACTCCAGACAGAGGACGTGTGCACTTTTCTTTAAGGACTTCTTTGTATTTAGCTGCATTCATCCTTTCCTTAATTCTGACCAGTCTCCCTCGTCCCCACAACTGAGAAGCACTACCCGTAGCATGATGTTCAAACCACCATAGAGATGGTATTAGACAGGTGATGAGTAGTTTCTGGTCTGCACCAGACATAGTGCTTGGGATCCTGCTGTAAAATTTCAAATGTATGTGTTAATTCAAAAACTGAAAGTTCAGAAAACGATAATAATAAAAAAAAGTCAAAAAAGAAGGTTCAATTTTCACCTCATTAGACCAGAGAACCTTTTTTCCTCCAGCTCTCAGAGACCTTTAAATGCCATTTGAAAAACTCCAAGCAGGAGCTAGAAGCTCTACCATTAATGTCTGATTGATGGAGTGCTGCTGACTTGGTTGTCCTTCTGAAAAGTTCTCTTATCTTAGAAAACTCAGTCCTAGGCTGCAGGTTTTTGTTCCAACCAACTTCCGTTTTTCATTGGACTCTTAGCCTAATTAAGTGAGTCGTTATTTCTCAGTTTCAGATAGACATTCCTGAGACCTTCATCTTTCTTTATTTTCAGATATTGTATGATGGACACCAGTTGATTTAGCAGCTAATTAAGGAACAAGAAACAATTAAGAGTGTTAGAGTCTTCAAGAGCAAGTCAATTACAATTAATTAGCAGCAAAAACAGGTCACTAATTAAGAAAAGGGAAAGAATTAAAACCTGCAGCCACTGCGGCCCTCCAGGAGTGGAGTTTGAGAACCCTGGTCTAATCCTAAGGTGAATTAAAGCAAAGAGGATGGACCAGATCATAACTGGTATTGTCCCAAATAAGGATCTGAATATTTAAATGAATGAGGGATTTCAGTTTTTGATTTTTAAAAAATCTGCATCCCTTTCTGGACACACTTTCACTTTGTCAATATGGGTTATTGAGTGTGGGCATAAATGGCAAACGTATCCATTTAAAATTAAATGTATAACACAATAAAGTATGTAGAACAGTGAAGGACTCTGCATAACTTTGGAATCCACTATAGACACCTACTGACATAACATTCATGTCTTTGGGATGTGAGAGGCCCACCAGAGAACTTACATGGACATGAGAAGAATGTGCACAGTTCCCAAAAGGTCTTTTTCCATTTAATATTCAATCTGTGGTAATCAGATGTAACCAGCATATCATGGAATTTTTATATGTAATTACTTTCTTCAACAGCTCATTTAAAAAGTGAGTACAAAAAAATAAGCTCTTCTAATTTTTTTTTTTATTACCATGTGGTGAGAAGCTGTCAACATTTAAGAGAACCACAGACCTATCTAAACAAGTGACCTCAACTAGCAAAATTTTTGTATTGTTATGTAAGATGTAACACTTTCACTAGTTTTTTTTTTAAATTGTTAACTTATTGCAAAAAAGTCCTAATTGAAATGTGGAAGAATGGCTGACCTTATTTGTGACATGATGACAGTGACTCACCACTGAAAAATAACTAGTAATTATTGTAGCTGCCGGTTTCCAATAGCTAAAGGAAAGAACATTAGTCTCCCTCCCTTTTTCCTTTTCTTGTTCTGTAAAATGTCTTCACACCTTGTACTTTTCCATATGGTGAGTGTTACAAAATGTATATTGTAACATGCCATTCTCAAACCTGCCTAATCCAGTTCAAGGCTGCAGGGGGCGGGCCTAAGTGAGTTGCATTCGGCACTAGTCATAAACGTGGGATGCAGGTCCTTCTCTGGGTCAACTCACACCTACAGTCAGAGGGGGCCACCTTAGAACTGACAATTAACCTAACATGTATGACTTAGAAATGTGGAAGGAAAGGCTATGTGGACACTTAGAACATTCTCAAACCTGCTTAGTTGGGGGGCTCAAACCTGTCCTGGAAGTATTGGGTGCAATGCAGGAGCCAGCCCCCTCACTTTGCAAACCACAATACAATACAATTTATTTTAGTATAGCCCAAAATCAAAAACAGGAAGTGCCACAATGGGCTTAAGCAGACCCTGTATTTTGACAGTCCCCAGCCAAAAAAAAAAAAACCCTAGTAGGGAACAAAAAAATGGAAGTAACCTTGGGAAAGGCAATTTAAAGAAAGACCCCTTTCCAGGTAGGCTGGGTGTGCAGTGGGTGTCAAAAAGAATGGGGTCAATACAATACAAAGAATAAAATCCTCAATACAATATAAAAAAAAATATTACAAGTACAGAGCAGAATTTAACAGTAGATAATATCACATAATACAATTTGGATTTGTTTAGAGTCCTGGAGACCTCAGCCATCAAGCTGCCTCCCCCTGTTGGCCATTCCACGGCTGTGACAGTGTGGGGCCAGCCAATCCGATGAAAAGACCTCTCTACCCGACGATTCCTGCGTTCCTCCATTGGAGATGAGTTTACCTTAGGCAGGCAAAACAACTTGGCAGGTGGCAGTGGTATCAAGTGCCACATTTGAGTACCGAGAAGAGAAACAGAATAGGTGAGGGTTAGTAACAAATTATAACTATCATACCACACTCATCCAGAGGCCAATTTAGGTGAGTTACTTGTAATTTAACATGCATGTCTCTGGGGGATAAAGGGAAGAAAATAAGACTGAACAGATAAAAATGTACACAATGGGAATGTGCAAACTCCACATGAGCAGCAACCAGGATGGTGGAATTGAGCCCAGGACACAACAGCTTTCAAATGACAGCACAAATTACTGTGCCACCATGTTACCTGGGATCATTGCCTACACCAGGGGTCTGAAAGGTCTTTCCTGGTGGTCTGCACAAAAATGCAAAAAAACATCTATATATATAACTCACTAAAGCAGCCGACCATGGGTAGGCAAGACGCAAGACAGAGCCCTGCCCGCCAACTCACCGAGTCCCGCCCACCAACAATTCACTATGCACGACACGAAAAAGCCACGCCCACCAACTCACAGAGCCCCGGCCAACTAACATTTCACTAAGCAGCCGAATTCAATAAGCAGCCGACTATGTCACGCAAGACGGAGACCACTGGATACACACGACAGAGCCACGCCCGCCAACTCTCAGATCATGGGATCCTTAAAAGAAATGTGAAAGTTTAAAAAACACAACAATAGAAAAACAATCAATCCTTTAAAACTGAGGTTAAAACACAATGCAGGAAGCAGTCTTTATAAACCAATAAGCCCAGTGCTTCTTTTTCATTAGCGTCTCACCTGCTTCACCCATGCGAGCCCTGCAACAGGCGAGATGCTCTCTCAGCAGCTGACCTTCTCTGTGCCTTACTCCACTACTGTCAGTCGCTTGACCGATCCTTGGCTCCGTTCCCCCTGACAGTGACTTGGGATTCCCCAACGACCACGGCTCTCACGTTGGGGACACCACGACCCAAGTCCCAACTCTCACTGCCTTCCAGGGAGAGTCTCCCACCTTCCAGTCACTCCTGCTTTCCGAAGTAATCTCAGCGGAAGCGACCACAACTACTACTCCCCCAGGTGTCGGCCAAACACCCAGACTGTCTGCTCAGCTGCCGCCAGCCTGTTGTCGCTCGCTCTGCCGTACCGGCTTTCTTTTTCTCCTCACTCATTCGCTTACTGCACAGGTGAGAAACGCCCGCAGCACGACTTCACTCGGAAACCACTTCAGCCACACTACCACACCCCTCGCTATGCTGCGAGTGCAGCGATTATTTATTTAAAAATGGCCTTTTGAAGGGGAGCTGTGGACCCACTATACCACAGGAACACCTATGACATTGCCTCACATTGTTTTCCTTTTATTTCTGAACCCGTTCAACAACTATATGGCAACATCGACTTCTCAACTGTCACTCTGGAACAACTCGGCACACAAGCTATATTAAGCGTCACCAACGAAGACTCGCTACACCTTAATGAACAAGTGCTGAAACTTATCCCTACCGACGAAATGACTTTCACCAGTGTTAACTCCATCATCACAGACGATCCTGCAGATCAACTTTCATTCCCAGATGAATTTCTTAATAGTCTTACTCCCACTGGCGTGCCTCCGCCTAAACTCAAAAATAAAATTGGTTCAGTCATCATGCTTCTCAGAAATCTCCTGCCAGCAAAAGGTCTCTGTAATGGCACTAGACTTTCTGTTACCAGCATTCACTGCAATGTACTGGAGTGCAAGTCTATCGTAGCATCAGATTCAAATTTGCCTTTTACTTTTACATGCAGACAATTTCCCGTTAGATTTGCCTTAGTGATGACAATTAATAAGGCACAGTGCCAAACTTTCAAAAAGATATGCCTGTATCTGCCAAAAAACAGTTTTCAGTCATGGACAATTGTATGCTGCTCTCTCCAGAGTTCCATCTTTTTATTCACTCACAGTTGTATCCTCAAACCCACCCCATTCGGACAACTGTGTCTTTCAGGAAGTGTTCAGTCATCAATAAATAATTATGCGGCGTATGCTACGCTGCAGGTTGGCTAATATACAAAAAATCTTTAAATGGAAGTTGTTTTGCTTTTATTTGGCAAACATATCAACCATAAATATAATTTACTTGGCAAGATTTCTTAACGTAAGCTAAAAAGTTTTTGATACATCACTAATTCTTATGATAAAGAAAATAAAACTTAATGTCTTGATAAAAATACTTTTCACTTACTTAGATTTCATTTTTTTTCAGTGCAGTTGTTGCAGGTTGTTGTTCCAACCCAAGCTCATAATAAGAATTTAGTTCTTGCCAATTACATATCTTTGATTACAGGATAGGACAAATAATACAGCCAATCAATTAACCAAACAATCAATTGATAAATAAATAAACAAATGCATATTGTGCAGAAATTTCAAAATGAACCTAAGGAGTACATTGGGAGAAAGAACTGAATTACCTGACAGCAGTGGAAAGAAAAGACCCCCAGACCACACCATGGTGGAATGAGTCTGTGGCTAAAACTGCTCCAAGACAGCGTGCCTCCTGGAGGGAATGGAGGGGATTTTCCGTGATGACTCATATTTTGCCGTCATTTTCTTTTCCACAACAGCTTGAAATATGTCCAGGATTGGCCTTGTGAAGGGGCAGGCTTTCCTGATTACTGTCTTCAAGTGTTGTACTGTACTTCTTTTGAGCTCAAGCTTCATTCCCAGAAGACTGAAGCGTAGAACTTCACACTGACTTCTATGGACTGGTAGAACATCTCCAGCAGCTTGCTGCACACATCAAGTGATCTGAGTCTCCTTAGCATGTTCAGTCTGTTCTGGCCCTTCCTGTCCAGCACCACTGTGTTGTCAGACCAGTTTGTTGTTTATGTGAATCTCCAGGTACTTGTAGCTCTGCACCACTTCCACGTCCTTCCCTCTGAACAGTGTCTAATCTCAGAGGCTTCCTGGTATGTTGAACATCCAGCACCAGTTCTTTCTCAGTTCTAGACTTTTTTCTCTTCAGTTAGCATCCAAATATTTTATTAAAGCAAATAGTTCATAATGAATATATACAGGGGCAAGTGCAAACAGGTTAGATGGAGAATTGCTAGTTCATTTGTCATTGGCATCTTATTGCTAATAAGGAGGAATTAAAAGCAGTGAATTTTTACTTTATGCTTCCACTGGGAACTATCATTAGAAAAAATAACATTCATTTTCACTCATTTGCAATAGTCACCTAATTTTACCTTTCTTATATCCCAAGTGGTGTTTCTTCAATGTGGTCCTTAATTAATTGTGTTAGAGTTAAAGGAGTGGATGGATGAAGAACTACTTGTCTCTGAATACCGAATGTTCTGGTGTGAAATTTTGTATACAGTAATCCCTCCTCGATCGCGGGGGTTGCATTCCAGAACCCCCCGCAATAGACGAAAATCCGCGAAGTAGAAACCATATGTTTGTGTAGTTATTTTTATATATTTTAAGCCCTTATAAACTCTCCCACACTGTTAACATTATTAGAGCCCTCTAGACATGAAATAACACCCTTTAGTCAAAAGTTTAAACTGTCCTCCATGACAAGACAGAGATGACAGTTCTTTCTCACAATTAAAAGAATGCAAATAGATCTTCTCTTCAGGAGCAGAGAATTTCAGAGGGAGAGAGAGAGAGAGCTTGCAAAGAAAAGCAAACAATCAAAAAATCAATACTTGTGCTTTTAAGTTTGCCGCGGCATTTTTTAGAGGAGCGTTAGTATCTTCTAAGCAAACAGCCTCTGTGCAAACAGCCCCTCTGCTCACATCTCCTCCGTCAGGCGCAGAGAACGTCAGAGAGAGAGAGCGAGATTAAAGCAACAATCAAAAAATCAATACGTGTGCTTTTGTGCTTTTAAATATGCCGAGCACCGCAATAAAACGGCATTTTTTTAGAGGAGCGTCAGTATCTTTTAAGCAAACAGTCTCTGTGCAAACAGCCCCTCCGTCAGGCGCAGAGAATGTCAGAGAGGGTGAGAGAGAGGCAGAGACAAGCAAACAATCGAGCAAAGCGCAGGAGGCATATCTTATAGCATTGAGGAGTTTTAGTTAATATGTAATACATGCTCTGATTGGGTAGCTTCTAAGCCATCCGCCAATAGCGTCCCTTGTATGAAATCAACTGGGCAAACAAACTGAGGAAGCGTGTAGCATAAATTAAAAGACCCATTGTCTGCAGAAATCCGGGAACCAGCGAAAAATCTGTGATATATATTTAGATGTGCTTACATTTAAAATCCGCGATAGAGTGAAACCGCGAAAGTCGAAGCGATATAGCGAGGGATTACTGTATACTGTAAGTTGATAAATATTTTGTATGTCTTTATTTGTAACTTAGACAAAGCAATGTAATAGAGTGTAAACTGTAAAGGTTTGATGCCCCTACCCTAGTCTTTAAGACTGAGTCTTTGTAATTTTATGACAGGGTTGGGGAATTGCCTAAAACCAGTTTGGCAAGTGATTCTCTGCAGGACTCTCTCAATCAACCCCCACAGGAAAGACAGATTACCTCACTGGCAAGCATCAACTCAATAAATTGTATTGGGGGCAGGTGTGAAACCATTAGTGTCACACCAGAATTCTACTGGTCTAAAGTTGCCTGTTTGGTTTTAAATCAGAAGTCATTAAGTACCACAACCCTACTGGCTGTAGGGTTTGGACAGAGAATCTATACATTTGGTTGCTTTCCCCCTTGCTCTCTCTCTCACTCCATCACGATGAAGGAGCGTCTCACACACCATGGACTGAAAAGAAGACCACACTGAGAAGCACAACTCGGCACTCATATTGAAACAGGCATATGTCCTGTTCTGAAGAAAGTTGACTAAAAATTATGACTTAACTAAAGACATTTTAGGTATTGTAGGAGATGGCTGGCAGCCGGGACGCCCTTGGAAGGATGGGGGAAGGCAGCTGCTTTGGGACACTGCCTCCCCCAGGATGCTATTTGGCAACTTTCCGGCAGCATATCGGTACCCCAGATCCCCGCAGGGCACCATGGGATCTGGAGTTCAGCTTCACAGCTCTTTCTGGATGCCATGGGTGCCACCAGGAGACGCTGCATAGAGACTGGGGAGTCCCTACTGTCTACATAGCTCGGAAGTATCCCAAAGTCACCAGGACAGAAGCACAGAAGTACTTCCGGGCTGAAGAAAAAACAAGTTCCCCGTCTGACCCAGAAGTGCCAACAAGTCACATGGACAGAAGAGTAGAAGCACTTTCGGGTCAAGGACTGTATAAAGCTCTGTTAGAAACCTAGCAAATAAGCTGGAGTCGGGAGGTGTGTGACAGAGCTTGCTGGGAGGAGTGGAGGAGAAAATATTGTGTTTAATTATAATACTATTGATTATTGCCTGTTTATTGTGGTAGAGGTGCTTTGGGGACTGTACAGGAAGGAAAAGGAAATTAAACAACTTCTTGGTGATTTTATCTTGTGTCCTGTGTCTGTCTATTGGGCAAAGGTGGGCAACAGTGCCACAAAGCGTCCACTCTGTTACAGTACCTAAAAAGTCTGTGTGCCACCTGAAATGACACATCAGCATTTATCAGGTTGTATGGTTGCCAGTATTCACTTGTACTTTGCTTATTGTTATTATTTATGAATATTATCAATAATGCATTATTTAAAGTGTAACTTAGCTCCTGCTTGTCTTTTACTACACCTAATTGCCAGAAGTTATGAATGTAGAAGGGAAGGTGGGGAGAGGTTATATGGTACAATACGTTATAAACAGTGGGAAGTGTATGGGATTTGAGCCATTCTGACAAAGGCTACACAATAAAGAATACAAAAGGGGAAAATAGAGTAATATAGAGCTCTACCAAGACAAAACACCAAAGAAGCAGAAATGTTAGTTATTAGAGGAACTGACCACAACATTCTGTCACGTTTTAACTCAGGTGGAATCTCTATGAATCTCTCAATTTAGGTTTTATCTTTGACACTAGCATGTCATTTAAAACACACATTACAAAACTATCCAAAACATGTTTATCCATCTTAAAATGTTTGAAAGATTAAGATGTTACTAAATATGCAGGATACTGAGAAATTCATTCATGCATTTATTTCTAGTAGGGTTACTCACTGGCTGTTCAATTCACACTTTATGCAAACACATTCATTCAAAATGCTGTAATAAAGATTATTACAAGAACAGAAAATGCAAACCTAACTCCAGTTTTCTTGTCCTTATACTGGCTCCCAGTTATGCTTAGGGCTTATTTCAAAATCCTTCTTTTACCTTATAAAGCTCTAAGTGGCCAAGGCCTTCCTTATTTATTTGAACTCATCACTACTTACAGATATAATCCAGAGTGCACATTATGATCGCAAGATTCCAGCCTATTTAAGATTCCTAGGGATTAATAAACCAGTGGGAGGTTGAGCTTTTTGTTTCATGGCCACCTTCTACCTTCTAATGTAAGAGATACCCTTCAATATCAGCTTTTAAATCAGGCTCAAGACTGACTACTTCAGTTTAGTATACCATGACTAGAGCTGCTGATTAGCAATACATGCTGCATTTCTGTTTGCTAGTCATAAATTATTTAATATGCAAGCACAAGGGGGCACCAGGAAGCCCCAAACCACAGATGCCGTAAAGTGCCACACAGTGATAGGGTAAAATAAAGGATTTTTGTAATTTTGAACTTAAAAATCTGGGACAGTTAGCCCAGTAATGTGAAAATCTAATAGTTTTCTTTCTAACAAATGTTTCTCAATGAGACACATGTCAGCTTAACTGAGTTTTGAACGTGGTTCATTGGAGAAGAAGATCTTTCTATTTTTCCTTTAGGAGTGTTAAAGACAATTTAGTATCTGATTAGACAAAAACAACTCAAGTGAAACTTTTTATAAGAATTTCAACATCTTTTAGCAATTAGACTCTTCAATTTTGAGTTTTGAGTTCAGTACAATATTTCCTTTTTTTAGAGAAACACAGTTGAATCTCAATTATTAAATTTTTTATTTTTTTCATGTCCTTAACCTGAGCAGGTAGCCTGAGAATTTGTATTAAAATTCATCTGCCAGCTCACAAAGATATTGTTGTGGTGGTCGCAATTTTTGTTTGGAAGCTTACAAACAGCTCTGTTTGTCCTTCTCTTCCATTTCTTTTTGTATGATTCCATTCTTTGTAATATAAATTACTCTGGGTGGATCACTCCTGACATGAGCAGATATTTGTTCTAAATGTCATCATCCCTTCCTTTCAGTGTTGACGTCTAATCCTCTAACAGAAGGGAGCAGCTCTTATTCCCATTTAATTCTTTCTGTGACTCACCCAGCCTCTGTTTTTCAGGCTGCAACCGTCAACAACTACATTAAACAAATATCTCTAGTATGTGACATTATGGTGGGCCATAATTTAATCATAACATTAGAATACACATAAAATTAAATGTATATCATGCATACATTCATTTGCATGGAGTACAAGAAGAGCAGGACCATCATCACAGAATTGGGTGTGAAGCAGGAACTGACCCAGAAGGGAATGAGAGTCTAAATAAGCTTATACTCAAACACTGGGTCAAATGAGGGTTCCATTAAGTCAACACACTTGTAGGATATGAACCAAAGAAAACTCCCCATAGGTCAGGTCAGGGTCAGATTGGAGAGCATGCACTGGTACAGCACGTTGCCGCACCCACCACATGACGAAACACCGGTTGGCCACCCCCAGGCAGAAACGTGGTTCAGTCTAACCTTCTGGAAATGGCCCTCTATCTGCCACAGCCCGGTGTTTTGTGGGTATCCCCCATGGCCTGGTCCAGACGCTTGGGTCCTCAACAATGAGGATCCTGTGAGCCGGATCACCCTTTGGGAATCGTGCTACTTGGCCATATTGTCGTAACTGACGCTTCCTCACAATGCAGGTAATGTGCCTCATTTGGGACTCTGTGAGTAACCACTCATTCAACACAAAGTGAAATCAACGGTACCCAAAGACTGTCTGAAGAGAAACAGTACTGAAGGAGTCCATTCTGCATTTCAGGTCACCATACATGGGGAGAATGTGCAAACTCCTCACAGACAACTAGTGGACCCTCAATTAAACTGGACTATGGGCTGTGAGACAGCTAATCTTACAACTGGCCAATCTGCTGCAGGCCCAGAAGCTTTAAATGTAAAAATAATACAAGCCTCCATTGAACCACACCTTCTTGTTTTTTTTTGTTTTTTTTTTAAAATTCACTGTTTATAATTACATAGGAGGTGGTGGGATGGTGAGTTAGAGAATTCAAAAATGGTGAGCACTGAAGATCTGAGGGCTACCTTACATTCACGACACTTGCGAAGGTAAAAGGCTTTGAGTCACATAAACTAGGATATATTAAATAATCCTCTATTCAGCCAGTAGCACTGTGATCACTACCACCAAAGGAGCTACCTTACACCATTTTAGTGTGAACAGCTTGTCCGAGGATGGCAATATCAAAGATCTGGAATGAGGATAAATGTAAGGTGGAAACAGTTTAAATCTGGTCAGCCTAGATCACTTTTTAAACTGAAAGAACTATCAGATTTCATGGTGAGTTATGGCGAGTTCAGGTATTGTGACATTTTGGGATTTGCAGAGAACCAGCTACTATTTCAGGTGCAATTTAATGCTGGACGGGTTACATCTGATACGATCAGATGGAGTGAAGAAAAGCATGAGGAGGTCCAGAGACTTAAGTGAGCAAGATATGCTAAAAAAGAAAGCACATAGCAAACACATTACAATTAAATCCTGAAATGTGTGATCCAGACTTTGAAATACAGTCTGAATCCATCCACCTTATTGATTTGGAGGGGGCTGCATCATCTTGTTGATCCATCCGTCCATTATCCAACCTGCTATATCCTAACTACAGGGTCACGGGGGTCTGCTGGAGCCAATCCCAGCCAACACATGGCGCAAGGCAGGAAACAAACCCTGGGCAGGGCGCCAGCCCACCGCAGGGCACACACACACACACACACACACACACATCAAGCACACACTAGGGCCAATTAAGAATCGTCAATGCACCTAACCCGCATTGATGGTACTTTTTAAACTCAATAGGAAACAGAACAGGCAAAACAAAACAGGCGACAGAGATGTGAACATTCTAAAGATGAGTCATTCTGAATAGTGACGTCAAAAAACACACAATTAGATGGAACAGACTTCTAAATGGAAGAATCCTTTTGTGGATAGAAGCAAGCTGCATTTGCTGTAGTCAAATGTTAATGTCATTAAATATAAACCTGTGTTACACCGTGGTCTGTGATCTCACCATCTTACTGACACTGCCAAGCCTGGTATATACAACAACAGCTATTTGTTATTAAGGAAGAAGTCCTTACGTGTGTGAATCTACAGTATGTATTATATGGTGACCTTCATATCTATCTATCTATCTATCTATCTATCTATCTATCTATCTATCTATCTATCTATCTATCTATCGTTCCAAGAACGAGTCAAAGACATCATAAAGGTTTAGGGCAGCCACCCATATATTGTTTCACAGCTGCAGAATAGGGCTGACATTGAACAGAGATGTTCACAGATCCGAGTCCAAAACAGAACTGAAGATATGGTATCAAAGATGCCTTTTTTTATTCAGTATAGGAAATTATGTCATCAGAGGCATTAGAAATGGAAGAGATGTCATCAGAGGTGCTGAAACCTGATGGGATTTCCCAAGCATGGTCTGCAAGGAACTGAGAGAGACAGTCAGTGCACCGCATCCCTGGTCTGGCATGGAATTTTTATCACTCAGGACCTTTAGCTTGCTTATTAAGCGAGAAGTCCTTACGTGTGTGAATCTACAGTATGTATTATATAGTGACTTTCATATCTATCTATCTATCTATCTATCTATCTATCTATCTATCTATCTATCTATCTATCTATCATGTAATGCCTTTCACTCTATCTATCTATCTATCTATCTATCTATCTATCTATCTATCTATCTATCTATCTATCTATCGTTCCAAGCACGAGTATTAAGCGAGAAGTCCTTACGTGTGTGAATCTACAGTACAGTATATATTATATAGTGACCTTCATATCTATCTATCTATCTATCTATCTATCTATCTATCTATCTATCTATCTATCTATCTATCTATCTATCTATCTATCTATCTATCTATCTATCTATCTATCTATCTATCTATCTATCGTTCCAAGCACGAGTATTAAGCGAGAAGTCCTTACGTGTGTGAGTCTACAGTACAGTATGTATTATATAGTGACCTTCATATCTATCTATCTATCTATCTATCTATCTATCTATCTATCTATCTATCTATCTATCTATCTATCTATCTATCTATCTATCTATCATTATTAAGACCAACTCATAAATCTTTCAGCATATACCATGCTATTCCAGGGCTGTAACATGCACACCAGTTTATTGTTACAATAAACAGAGTTTTCTTATTTTTATAGCCATGAACTCCAATACTGACAAAACTGTACACTAGAAAACACAAATAAGAACATATGGAGAATTACAGGCTCCATTAGGAAGTGAAATATGGCTCCTTGTATCCATACAGATCCAGAGGCCATCACTGAATATTTGAGGATTATATCTCAGCTTTGGCCACCTGCATTGTCCTGAATATTCACTTGGGCTTTCTCTCCCCATTAAGCCTCAGGAAGAATAGATTTAAAAAAAGATGAATTCCTTTTAGTCGCAAGTCCACGCCCGCTTCCTGTCAGCTTTTACAGAGCTTACGTCAAACTTCAGCATGGAGGGTAATTAAGATGGAATTTGCTAAGCCTTCCTCTCCCTCTGTGCAAAGAAAGGGAGAGTGGAGAACATAATGAGCGATTGACAACAATGAACAAATAGCAGTAAGGGGACTGCAACAAGGGGCTTGTCAACCTAAATAAGACACCAGGGATCTGATTGGCTAATGAATAAAGGAAGTGTCCAACTCTAAATCACAGCTGCAGTTCTTGAATTACCATTGACATTATGAAGCATGCGAAATATATAAAGAGAGACCACCATTCTACATTACATTACATTCTACTTTACAGTCCATCAACTTGTGTCTTGCTAAAGGATATAAGAAGTACTGTGCCTGACCATATTTTATATTCTTATAATTTTATAAATGCTCCATTGGGTTTATTAATTGAGAAGGTCACTGTCATGGTTCTGCCAGTTTTTGTGTGCATTATCTGGTTATTTATTTAAACTTTTTTTAATATTTTATCTAATATTGTGTTATTAATCTTTTAACTTTTTGTGTTATGTAAAAAGATTTTACTTGTACATGGTGTTTTTTGTTATCTACCCTGCCACTCGTTTGTGTAGCCTAATAAGGCAGGGCCACCTATGAGTTTCAATCAATGGCTACCTATCATTTTCTGATCATTTTGTTTAGGTAGTTTGTACCACTTTCCCCACACACATATGGAAATATGGTGGGTCTCTGATCAAAAGCGGTAAAGTTTCAGCCTTGATCAGTCTGTTTCTCATGTTGTTTTCTACAAGTAAACATGGATGCTCTGCTCATTGTACCAAAGAGCAGCAAGTAATAATTGACTTTTTATGGGCTGAAGGTGTGTCAAAAATGCTTTCTGCATAATATGTAGATAGTATTTTGCAATAATAGAGTGTTTGCTAATGAATTGAGAAGTTCAAAAATGGTCGGACAAGTAAGTGTTAAGCACAAAAGTGGAGCAGGATGCCCAGCCATGTACACTACTTATGACAACATTAACAGAGTTCATACCATGATTCTGACAAACCAGCAAGGATTTTGCCCCCTGGAAGACCTTTAGCCCATCCAAGTGGATCACAGCTCGCTGCCCTATTTTGGTGCAAATGGAGAGTCAAGTCGCCATGCTGACTCCTAGAAGTTAAAGTTACAGTGATATCTGACAGCAGGACATACTCCTAGTCTGGATTGGAAAGCAATGTCATTTTAATTCAGTTTATTTATTGTTTTCTCTCCTGTGCTTACAATTGGAGTAATATTATGTTTATTTTACTATTTTTTTCTTATTATTTAAAAAACATAATGGATTTTGACATATATGCGGTCAACTTAAAGTAAAAGTGTATAAATAACACCAACAATTTATTTCTTGTATTGGCCAAAATCACACAAGGAATGACTCAATGGGCTTTAACAGGTCATACTATACATAAGAGGGTACCCAAAAAGTTCAAAATTATTTTAAAAAAAAAATAAAAAATTATAAAACGTATAGTAGTTCCTTTTTAGTAACCTTCAAAATACTCCTCTTAAGATGCAACCCACTCCATTCCTGTACGGTTTCCTATATATCGCTCTTCTGTTGCCTTGTCTAGATTCTTTTCTGGATTTCTATCATAGTAGCAAATCCTCCCTTCAGTATCAGTTGTAATTTCAGGAGCACAGGGTGCAAGTCCTGGCCCAAACAGAAGGTGTGAAGCAACAGTCACTTTGACTGACAATGTGATGTGTACAGATATTCTGTCATGGAGCAAAATTCAGTTTTGCGTGTGCCACTTTTCCTTACATTTTATTCCAGATGTTTTCCCTTAGAGGTTCCAGCAGCTCAATGTAATGTCTCTGATTAAAATCCTGTTCATGGGGAACAAACTAGTTATAAACAAGTCTGTCAATGTTGAAAAATGTGCTCATCATTGTCTCTTGAAAATCTGTCATGGTGGCTTGAAGAAAAAAAAAATTGCCCATGTCTCATCTGCACCATTGTAGCATAAATGCCACAAATACGCACTCAATCAATTCAGCACGACACCACTTGATGCAGTGTTTATCCAGACTGCAGGCATGCAATGCGTAACAACATATTTCAAAACTACACCCTACTCAAATGCTATTGAATGATTCCAAGAATTTTTGGTTCCCTCACCCTCATATATTAAGTAGACTTAAACTCCTTTGTTCCAAAATATATGTTAATATATATCTGTATGGCCAAAAGTATATGGACTCCCCTGTAAATGACTGAGTTCAAGTGCTTCTTTGTTAACAGGAGCACAAAATCAAGCTCAAAGTCATGTAGTCTTCATTGTCCTCTGACGGGGCACTCATAGAGTTCTAAACCACTTCTGGATGCAGTATCAGCACAAGGGCTGTGTCAGGAGTTTGATGAAATGGGTTGTCATGCCCGGGCAGCTCCACACAAGTCTAAGATTACCATGTGCAATACCAAGAGTCGGCTGGATTAGAGTAAAGTGTACTACCATTGGAGTAGTGGAAACCTGTTGTCTGGAGTAATGAATCACGCTTCATTATCTGCTAGACTGATGTATGAATCTGAGTTTGGTTCATGCCAGGAAAACTTTTATCTTCTGGACTGCGTAGTCACTGTAAAGTTTGGTGGCAAAGCTATGATGACCCAATCCAACGAAGGGTACTGTTAATATTACAGCAGACAAAGACATTTTAGACAATTGTGTGCCTCCAACTTTGTGGCCATGTTTTGGTGAAGGCCCTTTTCTATTTCATCATGGCTCTGCCCCATGGCAACCAAACCACGTCTACAAAAACATGAATATATTCAAGTAACCTGCACAGAGCCCTGATCTAAACCATATTGAACACCTTTGAGAGGAACTGGGATACAGTTTGCTAGTCAAATCTTTTTGTCCAACATCGGTACCTGACCTTACAAATGTCTTTTGGCTGAATAGAAACAGATTCTCAAAGACACACTCCAAAATCTTGTGGAAAGCTCTTATAGGGGTGGTCATAACTTGTAATCAGACAAGTGAACAGGAAAATAATTCTTACCTCAAGAACATGATAAAGTCAATTTTTCTAGTTTCGTTTTGTTACCACAAGGATGCGTCATAAATGCGGAAGGCTTTTTTACAATTTTTTTACTATTTTAGGATTGTACATCTGCTTCACAGTGGGTATCGTTTAACATCATTACCTGCTTTTATTCTTTTGAAAATGTTTAAGATTATATTCTAGGTTTATAGTATTGGACTGTATTACCAACAGATATCTTTACTTTAATCTTTCTACACTACTTGGGGGCTTTTTTTGTTTTGGACATGATCTGTCTCTGGGCATGTCATAGGACTGGGACTTGGTCTAGCCTCACTTGAGGAGGTAAAATGGAGGACGGGGGGCAAGGGTGGGCAGAGCAAGAGAGCAAGCTATTTCAAATCTATCTTTTTGCCCCCTCAATTGTAAGTGCCAACACAACAATAGGCTTCATAGCCATAACTGTGTGTAGAGAGTTAGAGAAACCAAACCTATTAAAGACAAAGGCATGGATAAGAATCTCCAGGGGCCACATGTATAAATGGTGTGTACGCAGAAAAATGTTGCTTACTCCCGTTTCCACGCTCAAACCATGATGTATAAAAATTAACCTTGTTTAAAGCCACGCACATTTCCACGGTACCTCATTCCCTGGCGTACGCAAGTTCTCCGCTCGGTTTTGCAAACTGGCAGCACCCAGCGTCAAAGCAGTGCTACTGTTCCTGTGTGGTTTCCCTTTCTTTTATAGATTCACAGCCCTGACACGGCTTTATCATATACACTGAAATTAACCGCATATTGTTGATTAGTTTAAGGCAGTGGTTCTCAAACTGTGGGGCGGGCCCCCCTAGGAGGGCATGAAGTAACAAAAAAGGGGGCGCGAAGATGGGAAAAAAAGAAAACAAGAATCGAAAATATGAAAAATACATTTATTGAAACCAAAACAAATTAACTTAAATTACATTATGATACTAGAAAAATAAATATACGGTAGAGCAGGGGTCCCCAACTCCCTAACAATCCCTTCATAATTTTAAACACTTCAGTCATGTCTTCTCTTAATCTTCTTTTGCTTAAACTGTATAGGCTCAGCTCTTTTAATCTTTGCTCCTAACTCATCCCCTGAATCCCTGGCATCAGCCTAGTCGCTCTTCTCTGGACCTTTTCTTGTGCTGCTATGTCCTTTGTGTAGCCTGGAGACCAAAATTGCACCCAGTACTCCAGATGAGGCCTCACCAGTGTGTTATAAAGCCTGAGCAGATCCTCCTTGGACTTGTACTCTGAACATCAGCGCGCAATATAACCTCACATTCAGTTACCCTTCGTAATGGCTTCTAAACAGTCTGGAAGTTGATAGCTTAGAGTCCACTACGACTCCTAATTCTTTCTGTAAGCTGCTGGCCTGTGATAAGAGGCAAGTTTGTAGGAGAAGAGCAGGGAGACTTTGTTTTACTGGGAAGGCAGAGGATTTCAGTCAGTCACTTTATTTTGTGCTATTTAACACCTTCCACAGCATAAACCACCAAAAGACATTATCAGATATCATTTCTGCACAGAAAGTGTTGTGTTAGATTTTCTCAGGGATTTCACTTCAGAAATTTGCTGCAGAAAAGTATACCCTGACACGTGGAAGGAAGCTGTCGAAAGGAATGAAAGTAGTTAATATGGTTACACATTTCAATGAAATTAAAGGACTCTAAATTGTAATGCAATGTCAGCTGCATCTGGGCTCTGCCATTGCACCACTCCACAGTTTGTGCTGCTCACTAGGGGGTCTCCACCTTAATTGCAGACTTGACTGAGCCGGCTCTGCTTTAAGCAGCAAACTTGTAACTGATCAGCCTGAAACTGCTTTGTACCAGATGAGTCACCACAGAAGCATCGTTTCAAAGTGAGGAGGGCAAAGGTATTATTTAAGCAGACATCTGGCCACGTCTCTTGGCAGGTCAGACAGAGAGCAACTTCAATGTCATTGTTGTAGAAGAAAGCAGACGTCCACTGGAAATAGTTGAGCTAGTAATGACCTCTTTGAGTTAACGTCGGACCTGGACATGGCACTGTGCCCTGATGTGCTTGGTCTCTTTCTTTCTGTTAAGTGTAGCCTCCTGTATGAGTGATCACATTGCACCCACAATACCTTATCCATCATTAGGGAGATAAAGTGTGAGCCATCAAAAGATAATGGAAATGAAGAAGGAGAAAATGCATAACAAATATAGAAATAACAGACTCAACAAGAGGGACAGAGCAGCAGGCACTTATGGATGAGTTCTGCTATAATGGAATGAGAAGTCTGTCTGGAGAAAATTCAGTCCTCTTAATTTGTATTTTTTTTTTTTTTTTGGCTTGTTCCAAAGGACCTATTTACTTTTTATGGAGAGATCTTTGTATTCTCTCTGCTTCCTGGAACCCCATGGTTAAATGGTTTATGATATTTCTCTAGGGTGGTGCAGTGGGTAGCGCTGCTGCCTCGCAGTAACGAGATGTTGGTTCGCTTCCCGCGTCCTCCCTGTGTGGAGTTTGCATGTTCTCCCTGTATTTGCGTGGGTTTCCTCCCACAGTCCAAAGACATGCAGGTTAGGTGCATCGGTGATCCTAAATTGTCCCTAATGTGTGCTTGGTGTGTGTGTGAGTCCTGTGATGGGCTGGCACCCTGCCTGGGGATTTGTTCCTGCCTTGCGCCCTATGCTGGCTGGGATTGGCTCCAGCAAACCCCAGTGACCTTGTGTTAGGATATAGCGGGTTGGATACTGACTGACATTTCTCTATTATATAAAAAAATCCTGGGACAAGACGAGACTTTTTAGCCTGGGACAAGACGTGAATTTTTCAGAGAGATAATTTCATGTACCACGAGATGAGATTTTGTGCCAAGAGATTTAATCACGCCCGGGGCCCAGAAATAAAAGACAAACAGTAGAAGACAAAGTAGAACGTCGTAAAGAGGTTTAGAAAACATTGGTGCAATACACATGCAGAGCAGCTTAGAGATAATGAAAGTGCTAAAATTCGAAAGTCTGAAAAAAATGATATTAAAGATCGAATTAACACAAACAAACAGAAATTATTACTTAGTGAAATAACGGAGCAGCGAAAAAAGATTGAATATATGGACATTGGTGATATGAAAGAAGTTTGTAGATATTGTTCGGATTTAAACTTTAAGTCGGAGACTTTTAGATCATCTAATTTGTGTTGCCATCAGGGAAACGTAGTGTTTCTTCCCAATGAAGAGGCATATCCGTAAGAATGAAAAGATTTGTTGTTTGGTGAAAGTGCAATCCAAATACGCAAGCGTCAGAAACATGAAGTGGCTGGCCCGGTGCATATGATGGGATGACAAATGAAGCGTGATTAAATATAAAAATTATTTTAATTGTAAAATGTTCACTTCCTCCTAAATTCACTCATCAGCTCAGTCTCATCCATTTGAAATAGCGTCTCACATGGGGACCCTGACAATTCACACATCACTTCATTTTGGAACGTATCTTAGATCTACACATCTTAAAGCACTGGATCTTATCCAAATTATGCAGCGCAGAATGCAGACACAAGTAATTTGGCGCCTGAGTAAACCCAGACCAAAACTGGTTCTTGTTTGTTTTGCTGGCCTATTGATAAGCAAAAACCTGCAAGCTGTCGAAAGCTCCAAGTATCATGTGGAGGCCATCAGTATATTTTATTGTTTCCTTGACTTGTGAATCATCCTTTTGAAATCTTTGCTTTGGGCTAATTTTTTCTTTACATGTAGACATCGCCATGTGTGAGAATGCATATTTTGCCGCAGTGGGTTTTCAAGGAAACTCAAAGAACAGAGAGGAAAAAAAAAGAAACCTCATACTTGAAAGTGCTGCATATGTAAAATGTAGTTTACTGAGAGTGCACACCTGCTGGATGTTTGGTTTGACTTGGCTGGCCTTTATTATTTTCCTGACCTTTAGGAAGAAAAGAATTGAAATTGAGAGGAGATGCGGATGTCATAATGCGCACTTGCTAACAAGTGCATTTCTTAGTCTGTTTTTGCTTCTCTTCAGGCCACCATGCATGTATAAATGATATGATGTGCCTATATAAAGTATTTACTTCCTTGAGAGATTTTCATGTTTTATTGTTATACAACATTGAATCGCAGTAGATTTTTTTAGATTTGTCTTTTTTGACACTGATCAACAGAAAAAGACCCTTTAACACTGTATCACTCTTCAAGACCCTTTTCCCGCCCTGGGACGTCATGATTATAATAACAACAACAACAACATTTATTTCTATAGCACATTTTCATACAAACAGTAGCTCAAAGTGCTTTACATATTAAAGAATAGAAAAATGAAAGACACAATTATAAAACAAAATAAATCAACATTAATTAACATTGAATAAGAGAAAGGTTCAATGGCCAGGGGGGACAGAAAAAACAAAAAAACTCCAGACGGCTGGAGAAAAAATTAAATCTGTAGGGATTCCAGACCATGAGACCGCCCAGTCCCCTCTGGGCATTCTACCTAACATAAATGAAACAGTCCTCTTTGGATTTAGGGCTCTCACGGAAGGGCTTGATGATGATGATGGTCACGTAGACTTCTGCCTTTTAATCCGTCCATCATTGTTGGAGCATCATGAAGCTTTGAGTAGGTGGTGGTGGCGCAGAAACCGGAAAAAGAAACAGAAAAGAGAGTAGGGGTTAGTACGGATTTTAGAGCCACCATGAATAGTTATTTTGAGGAAACTGAACATATAGAGTATCAGGATTAAGTTAAATTAAGATTAAAATGAAGTTATAAAAAGGCCATGTTAAAGTAATGTGTTTTCAGCAGTGTTTTAAAGTGCTCTACTGTATCAGCCTGGTGAATTCCTATTGGCAGGCTATTCCAGATTTTAGGTGCATAACAGCAGAAGGCCACCTCACCACTTCTTTTAAGTTTTGTTCTTGGAATTCTAAGGAGATACTCATTTGAGGATCTGAGGTTACGATTTGGAATATAACGTGTCAGACATTCCGATATATAAGATGGGGCGAGATTATTTAAGGCTTTATAAACCATAAGCAGAATTTTAAAGTCAATCCTGAATGACACAGGTAACCAGTGTAGTGACATTAAAACTGGAGAAATGTGTTCGGATTTTCTTTTCCTAGTTAGGATTCTAGCAGCTGCATTCTGCACTAGTTGCAAACGATTTATATCTTTTTTGGGTAGTCCAGAGAGGAGTGCGTTACAGTAATCTAGTCGACTGAAAACAAACGCGTGAACTAATTTCTCAGCATCTTTCAGTGATATAAGCGGTCTAACTTTACTTATGTTTCTTAAGTGAAAAAATGCTGTCCTAATGATCTGATTAATATGTGATTTAAAATTCAGATTACAGTCAACAATCACCCCTAAGCTTTTTACCTCCGTCTAATATACGCTACTGATCACTAGAGTGGCAATAAAAAGAATAAAAGAAATAAATGATCCAGAGCATGAATGACCAACATGACTTCCCTACTAATCACACAACAAGCACAGAGAACACCAACAAAAGCAACATGATTATTATACACAAATAAAATGGCTAATTAATACAAATCCCATGCTGCAGGGCACCCCCTATACTCACAGATTACAGTACAAGACATGAATACACAAATAACAATTATTTTAAGGGATTAAATGAGTAAAAAAAGTCCTTTGAATGTCCAGGGGGAGGATTACGCCGAGCCCTACCTCAATACGGGGACGACCTCCTCACATATGCATGTCAGGCCATCTTCCAGAGGAACATTTTACTGCTCAAAGGTGGATCTTTGATGGCTTTGAGATTTATGTTTAATTTAAGAATCAATTTTGTCACAGATGTTTCTCCTCAGGTTAACAGCTTTAGACAAAAAGGAGACACAAGATACAACTGAGGTGAAAGGAGTCAAAATTGAGAATTTGGTTTGAAAAGCATGTGATATTTTGTTAGATCTTTTTCTGGTGTTGTTTTAATCTCTTCCATCCATCCATCCTCTTCCACTTATCCGAGATCGGGTCACGGGGGCTGCAGCTTGAGCAGAAATGCCCAGACTTCCCTCTCCCCGGCCACTTCATCTAGCTCTTCCGGGGAATCTTAGAATCTCTTCCAAGACTTCATATTTGTTTTTGCTTTTTATTGGACTGACACCTTTATTCAAGGTGTCTTAAAACATTTGAGCTTTGATCAGTTACTAGGGGTATTCAGATCTAAACAGGAATATACAGTATAAGCTATGCTTTATTTATTGAACACAATGAAATGACTTACACACTGTTTTTCTATGTTATCTGCGGCCACTGCAATCCACTTGTTCCAGTGCTCAGGAAGCTCCTAAATCCCCGAAGAGTGGAAGTCTCTTGACTGCATGTTGGCCCATTTCTACATAGCGTCAATAACCTCCTCATTCAACTTGAATTTCTTCCCTCCTAAAAATTACATAAGTGGACCAAAGAGATGATAGTCCCTCTCTGAATGACTTGCACCAATCATACACTCCAGACTGAGAGAGAGAGACAGACACTCCTCCCCAAAGTGATTTTTAAGTCTCGAATAAATCTGAGATGAAGATAAAAAATGCAATGGAAGACAGGAAGGAGGGGAAAGAGCAGCTAGCACTACTAACGACAAGTTCATACATGTGTGTGTTTGTCCAATGAGTCACATCTACCTTGCACTATTTATAAGAACAGAGCATGAAAAGTCCTGTTTATAACTGAACACCCCTCATACATTGAAGCACAGGCAACTGAAGTGACTTGCACATGGTCACATAATGGTGTCAGAAGTGGGATCTGAACCCTCAACCTCAGGGTTTGAAGCCGAAAGCTTTAACCACCATTGCACACTTCCTGGCTAGCTTTGCAGTGTGACTTTGATCTAATTGGAGTACGACAGTATAGATTAGAGCAAGTAATAGTACTGTATGACTACAATTTTGTAATCATATTATCTTATCATCACAAACGAATGTCCAATCATTTCACGGTGTACTACAGAGAACACAATACAAATACTTTAAAATTGGGAATAAAAATATCAAGACACTACTTGGAGGATGTGAGCCCATCATGTGACTCTGGTGAGATCTTTACTGAAGCTCAAGAGGAGACACTTGTGAGAACACTGGGTTATTTTATTTTTCCACAGGTGATGTACCGTGTAAGCCATTATGAATGTAGTGAGAAGTCAAGCAAAATGACACCTTTTATTGGCTAACTAAAAATGAGGTTAAATTAAATATTACAATATGCCAGCTTACGAGGCAACTTAGGCCCCTTCTTCGATTTTTCACAGGTAGAAAATCTGAGAAGCATGAGACATAAGAAAACGTCTCCCTTTTATTTCTTTCCGATCTCGTTGTTGTCTAGGAGAAATCAAAAAGACATTAAGGAGATCTCTTTTTTGATTTTTCATTCCTATGGGCCTTCCTAAAGGTTCAACGATTCTCTATGTCAAAAGACCTCTTGCCCTTTCATGAATTAACCCAGGAACAGGAGGAATTTAGAAACAGAACTAGAAAGCTATGGGCCAGGTTCAGTCTTCACATTAACTGCATTGAATTGGACCCATTTGGAAGTTCTTCTGCTTTTCTTTTTTTTTTTACCATACCACGTATGTAACTTTGAAATTATTTTCTCCTACTCCTGGAATTGTATATAACTTGAAACATTTATGTAAACATATTGAAAGACTTGCCCTGCGGTAGGCTGGCGCCCTGCCCGGGGTTTGTTTCCTGTCTTGCACTCTGTGTTGGCTGGGATTGGCTCCAGCAGACCCCCGTGACTCTGTAGTTAGACTATAGTGGGTTGGATAACATTTATTCCATATCATTCCATAAAATTTTAGACCCATCTCTAACCTGCCTTTCTTAAGTAAAATTCTGGAAGGCAGTCATTATGCAGTTAAATGACCACCTCAATAAACCTGCTATTCTTGATAAATTTCAGTCAGGTTTTAGAACAAATCACAGCACAGAAACTTCACTCGTTAAAGTAGTAAATGACTTGTGGGTAAATTCAGACAGAGGCCATTTATCTGTTCTCATCCTCTTAGATCTGAGTGCCGCATTTGACACCATTGATCACAATATTCTTAGAAATCGCCTTAGTCAATGGGTGGGCCTCTCTGGCAGGGTCTTAAATTGGTTTGAATCCTACCTGGCAGGGAGAAAATTCTTTGTGAGTTGTGGGAATCACATCTCAAAGACCCCTGATATTCTATATGGTATTCCACAAGGCTCTATCCTGGGTCCGCTGCTCTTCTCAATCTACATGCTTCCGTTAGGTCAGATTATCTCAGGTTACAACGTGAGCTACCACAGCTATGCTGATGACACACAGCTGTACTTATCAATAGCACCTGATGACTCCGACTCTCTCGATTCACAAACACAATGTCTGACTTGTATCTCAGAATGGATGAATAGTAATTTTCTCAAACTAAATAAAGAGAAAACTGAAATTTTAGTAATTGGCAATAATGGATACAATGAGGTTATCAGAAATAAACTTGATGCATTAGGATTAAAAGTTAAGACGGAAGTAAAAAACTTAGGGGTAACTGTCGACTGTAATCTTAATTTTAAATCTCATATTCATCAGATCACTAGGACAGCATTTTTTCACTTAAGAAACATAGCAAAAGTTAGACCTCTTATATCATTGAAAGATGCTGAGAAATTAATTCACGCATTTGTTTTCAGTAGACTAGATTACTGTAACGCACTCCTCTCAGGACTACCCAAAAAAGACATAAATCACTTGCAACGAGTGCAGAATGCAGCTGCTAGAATCCTAACTAGGAAAAGAAAATCCAAGCACATTTCTCCAGTTTTGATGTCACTACACTGGTTACCTGTGTCATTCAGGATTGACTTTAAAATACTGCTTATGGTTTATAAAGCCTTATAATCTCGCCCCATCTTATATATCAGAATATCTGACACCTTATATTCCAAATCGTAACCTCAAATCTTCAAATGAGTGTCTCCTTAGAATTCCAAAAGCTAAACTTAAAAGAAGTGGTGAGGCGGCCTTCTGCTGTCATGCACCTAAAATCTGGAATAGCCTGCCGATAGGAATTCGCCAGGCTGATACAGTAGAGCACTTTAAAGCACTGCTGAAAACACATTACTTTAACATGGCTTTCTCCTAACTTCACTTTAACTTAATTCTGATACTCTGTATGTTCAATTCATCATAATAACTATTCATAGTGGCTCTAAAATCCGTACTGACCCCAACTCTCTCTTCTGTTTCTTTTTCCGATTTCTTTGTGGTGGCGGCCTGCACCGCCACCACCACCTACTCAAAGCATCATGATGCTCCAACATTGATGGACTAAAGGCCAGAAGTCTATGTGACCATCATCATCAAGCCCTTCCATGAGAACCCTAAATACAAAGAGGACTGTTTCATTGATGTTAGGTAGATTGCCCAGAGGGGACTGGGTGGTCTCATGGTCTGGAATCCCTGCAGATATTTTTTTTTCTCCAGCCGTCTGAATTTTTTTTTTTGTTTTGTTTTTTCTGTCCACCCTGGCCATCGGACCTTACTTATTCTATGTTAATTAATGTTGACTTATTTTTATTTTTTACTGTGTCTTCTATTTTTCTATCCTCCATTTTGTAAAGCACTTTGAGCTACATTTTTTTTTGTATGAAAATGTGCTATATAAATAAATTTGTTGTTGTTGTTGTTGTTATCAAATCACACTACTGTCTTCACATTAGAAATTAATTAAATAAAGAATTTGGCATATACATAGGATATAAACCCTCACAAAAAAATTATCAGTAATCCTGTGTTAAAAATGACCAAATGTAATATTAAGGGGTGAGATTAAAGAAATACCAGTTGTGCCAAGTAAGATTTCAGCACTTAACAATTTAAAAACAAAAAAATTATGTCGTAAAACATTTCAATTCAAGGAGGAGGTATGCCAGGAGAAAAGACTTATTACACTAATGTAGAACTATCACGTGGTATTTGATTGATGTTGTTGACCACTATAGTAACCACGGGACCACAGGTGAAAATGTTTATGTGCCAACCAGGCGATCCTGTTTACTTCATTGACACAGTATAAGAATTATTGAACAAGTTCACAATGGTGAAAAGAAAAAGAACAAATCAAATAAGTCATCGGCTATTATAGCATTTAATTAGGTTTGCCAGGCTTATCATCAGATTTCCTTTCTTCATCTTCCAAGTAAACAACAACCTTCCACGATCACCCACTTTTTATAGCTCCTGGACTGGTAGGGGCATCTCTTAGCTGTGGGCGGAAAAGGAAATAAGGTGGTAAGCGATCACACCCCCGGTGTCCCTGGCTAGTAGAGCTTACCTTGGAGGAGCTGGCAAAGTGACCCTCTGACGCTCATGTGACATTATATATGCACCAGTAGCCTGTGAATAACAGGTCTGATAAAAGAATGATGTGGAACTGCTGTTAGTAGAAACCAAGACCTGAGATGCACATCTGTTAAAATTATAACATTTTATCTTAAATATCCATCCATCCATCTATTATCCAACCCACTATATTCTAACTACAGGGTCACGGGGGTCTGCTGGAGCAAATCCCAGCCAACACAGGGCACAAGGTAGGAAACAAACCCCAGGCAGGGTGCCAGCCCAGCGCAGGGCATGCACACACACACAAGGGACAATTTAGGATCACCAATGCACCTAACCTGCATGTCATTGGACCATGGGAGGAAACCGGAGTACCCGGAGGAAACCCATGCAGATACGGGGAGAACATGCAAACTCCACGCAGGGAAGCGAACTACGAAGTCTCCTAACTACGAGGCACAGTGCCACCCCATTTCCAATGTTCATACCTCAGTCTCCAATATGGAATACCTCCTTACACTCCTCCATCTGGGTTTTGCCCTCTGCCTCCTGACTCTGACCCAGCTCTTGGAGTGAGATGGCTTCCCTTTTTGGAAGACCCCAGAGCAACAGCCTTGCATAATGGAACTTTTGTGTCATAAAGAAGCCTCCAAAACCAGGGAAGTGTATTCCCTCACAGAACCCACCGATGGCAATACAAGTTCCAGGCAACCCTGAATGTGTCTAGGCTGGGGCCAAACCAGAGGAGCACTGCCTCCTCTCATACCGGAGGATGAACTGCTCAGAATCCCCAAGTCCATCCATTATTCTTTTATCGCAACTAGGATAAAAATCCATAATCGACAGAACACGAATTAAGATTGTGAGCTGGAAATAAACCAATTCACACAAATGCACTGACAATCTGCCTACCAAATCACATTATTGCATTGAATAACTTAAATCTTTTTTCATTGTTTGCAGTGCCTTAATGCAAGTTGACAACTTCTTCTTCTTCTTTCAGTGGTTGCCACAGCAGATCATTTTCTTCCATATCTTTCTGTCCTCTGCACTTTGTTCTGTTGCACCCATCACCTGCATGTCCTCTCACCACATCCATACTTTCTCTTAGGCCTTCCTCTTTTTCTCTTACCTGGCAGCTCTCTGCAAATAAAAATGCCAGAATGCAGCTCTATCCTTAACATTCTTCTCCCAATGTACCCATCATCTCTCCTCTGCACATGTCCAAACCAACGCAATCTCGCCTCTCTGACTTTGTCTCCCTACCGTCCAACCTGAGCTGACCCTCTAATGTCCTCATTTCTAATCCTGTCCATCCTCGTCACACCCAATGCAAATCTCAGCATCTTTAACTCTGCCACCTCCAGCTCTGTCTCCTGCTTTCTGGTCAGTGCCACCGTCTCCAACCCATATAACATAGCTGGTCTCACTACCATCCTGTAGATGTTCCCTTTCACTCTTGCTGATATCCGTTTGTCACAAATCACTCCTGACAATCTTCTCCAACCATTCCACCCTGTCTGCACTCTCTTCTTCACCTCTCCTCCACAATCCCTATTACTCTGTACTGTTGATCCCAATTATTTAAACTCATCCACCTTTGCCAACTCCACTCCCTGCATCCTCACCATTCCACTGACCTCCCTCTCATTCACACACATGTATTCTGTCTTGTTCATATTGACCTTCAATCCTCTCCTCTCTAGAGCAGATCTCCACCTCTCCAGAGTCTCCTCAACCTGCTCTCTACCATCACTACAGATCACAATGTCATCAGCAAACATCATAGTCCACGAGGACTCCTGTCTAATCTCGTCTGTCAACCTGTCCATCACTATTGCAAATAAGAAAGGGCTCAGAGCCGATCCCTGATGTAATCCCACCTCCATCTTGAATGCATCCGTCACTCCTACCACAGACCTCACCACAGCCACACTACCCTCGTACATATCCTGTACAACTCTTACGTACTTCTCTGCCACTCCCGACTTCCCATAATACCACAGCTCCTCCCTCCTCACCCTGTCATATGCTTTCTCCAGGTCCACAAAGACGCAATGCAGCTCCTTCTGGCCTTCTCTGTACTTCTCCATCAACACCCTCAGAGCAAACATTGCATCTGTGCTGCTCTTTCTTGGCATGAAACCATACTGCTGCTCACTAATCATCACCTCACTTCTTAACCTAGCTTTCACTACTCTTTCCCATAACTTCATGCTGTGACTACTAAAACTGTCATTTCCTGTTTTGTTTTCCCTTGTTGAACACTTGCAGGTCTGGACTATGAAAGATGGGTGCGTTGCATGTAATTTTATATGCATCATTAAATGATCAGCCATATGGCATGGTTTGTGGTTAGAAACCTAATGAAGTAATAGTGCTTAGTAGGCTGTGGTGAGCCAGGACTTGACATGAAGGTGTTTATTAAAGCCATTGGCTGCATTCTTCTTTTATAATAAGTAAGTCCCCATGCTCCTCTCAAGTACTGAACTCTGAACTTTTTATGACATAATCAAAGTGGGCCAAGTAGCCATAAGCACATTTTGTGGGATTGGTGAGTAGCTCTACTTCTTTTTGGTATCTTAGTCAAGTTTTAGCAGGTATAAATAAACTTACTTTGCAAGTCTCATATTCATCGCCTCAGCTGTACAATGTGCCAAATTGCAACAACTGTTATAAGCAGGCCTCATAGAAGCAGAGCCCTGGGTTTACATCCTGGCTTGGTCACTGTGGAGTGTGTGTGTGTGTTTTACTTGGCTTTTCTCTGAGTAACAAAGATGTTTGTCTAAGATGAAGAGAATACTCTGAGTGGGCCATCAAATGAGCTTCAGCCAGGAGCGGACTGGCTCTCAAAACCAACATGGGCATCCTTCAACGAGTGAGGTGATGGGGTCGACCCATTATTCATTGTAATTTTCTTAAAAATTTGTGATGAGCACGCATCTCGCTACTTGCTATGAGCCTATGATATGAACTCTACTCAATAATCAAACTGCTCATTTACAATGGAAAAAATTATAACCGAGGTTATAATGAAAACCTCACATGATTGAAATGTTCCATTAACTTAACGATAAACTATAATGGTTCTGTCCCAATATGTGGTTTTTAACTTTATTTCATCATACTAATAATCGCAGCTGAAAACCACCAATTATCGCTCACGGCGATGACCAATGAACAATTATTAGTACCAAAGAATTTAAATATGAGATAAAATCAATTGCAATAAGGTACTGTATATGCTAACCGAAATGTAGCAGTATCGAAACAGAAATCGGCAAAAGGCAGTTTTGACCAAATTTGTCGCTGCAACATTGTGTACTGACAACTAAAGCAACTTGATGATGTAATACGGTATATTATATAGGACTATATAAATTGCAGTACCGGACAGATAATGTTTAGTAGTTTAGAAAATTAATTTTAATGTCAAACAGTAACCAGTACATTAAATTTATTTCATGAAACGCCTGGCCCATGACCAGACCAGAGTCCACGGCCCACAGGGCATTGCCCAAATGCCCTAAGGGCCAGTCTGCCCCTGGCTTCAGCTCCTGTGAAGTTCACTTGGGTTAGGCGGACAGATGGAGGATGAGCCAGTTTTGCTTACACATGATGCCCAAAAACATACCTTCTTATGAATTAAATATACTGGAGGTGAAAAACCTCATCTGTCACTAAATTTTTATAGCTTCTAGTTTCTCTAATGCAAGACGTCCTTTCCCTAGGCTGGAATTTTTGGTCATTCAGCTGGCTGCTGAGGACACATGATGACTATTGTGGAATTTTACTGAATGTGGCAAATCGCGAGTGGAGTCCAAATTGATCCATCCATTATCTGACCCGCTATATCCTAACTACAGGGTCACAGGGGTCTGCTGGAGACAAACCTAAGGCAGGGTGCCAGCCCACCGCAGGACACACACACACACTAGGGACAATTTAGAATCGCCAATGCACCTAACCTGCATGTCTTTGGACTGTGGAAGGAAACCCACGTAGACACGGGGAAAACATTCAAACTCCACGCAGGGAGGACCTGGGAAGCGAACCCCTAACTGCGAGGCAGCAGCGCTACCACTGTGCCACCGTGCCGCCCCGAGTCCAACTTGATCCAGAAGAAATATCAAGCTCACCTTTAGCACTTTCAGGTTGTTCAGGAAACTCCACAATTTTTCTGCCAACTCTGAAGTAAAGTGTGGTTTGAAATGGTCTGTGGTTATTTGTGCAGGACAGAGCTCCGAAAGCCCACAATGGGTGCGTGTTTTTAAGAGAGATCATTTTCTACCAAATGTGTTGAGTAATGAATATGACTGACAATCACGAAGACTGGTGTAATGGACACCTCACACATTCCACCTCTCATTACAATACAGACTGCCTTAAGGGTACAGCCTCACCAGATGTCGTACAAAAGAAGTAAGAAGCTTGCCTCAGTAATTTAACTGATTATTAAAATGTTTATAAGAACCCTCGGTTTTGTGCTTTCCAGCGTGTTTTCCAGTTTTTTAGCATATGATCAATGTTCTGTACTTATGTATCTATTGCTGCTTGTAGTACTGTGAAACCCCAGACCCACAGCCATGACACTTTCCTTTATCCGGGTGTCATAACTGAGGACAGATCAGGGCGAGTGAATAAGCAGTTTAAAGTGCAAATGTTGTGCAAAACAGTGCAGTCAAATAAAAACATTCAATAAATAGTTCCAATAAATACATCCAATAAAACCTGTGACATGAAAAACAAAGTCAGTGTCTCAGAGTTTTTGAAACAATAAACCTACTGGAAAACATCCCTCATTGTTCCTGTTCCAAAGAGTGCAGGCGCCTCTTCACCTAATGACTACAGACCAGTGGCCCTGACGTCCCACATCATGAAGACCTCCGAGTGGCTGGTCCTGCACAATATGAGTCCTCCTGTGGCAAACCACCCAGACCCACTGCAGTTTGCCTATCGGACAAAGATTGAAGAGGAAGGTCTATTGTCAATTAAACAAGTATGGCAGTGCTGTGAGGATTATGTTTTTGGATTTTTGTGGTTCTCTCAGTACCATCAAGCCACCCTTACTGAAGGGTAAACTCAGAGATATGTAGTTGGATGAGCCCATGGTGTCCAGGATAATGAACTCGCCCACCCCCGGGTTTCTTTTACCGGATATACAATTTAAAGAGATTATTATTTTCAAAGGAATTGTTACATATGCATTATTTTCACTTTTACTTTAAAACTTTTGTAAAAACAATACTTGTCCTTTATTTCCGGCCCCAGGCCTGGTTAAATCTGTCTCGCAGGACGTATAATGCTGTTTGTGTGTGAAGTGGGGGGGTGGCTGAACACAAGCTAAGGAGATGCCGTTGGATCATCTACTGTCTTGCTGCTGCTACTGCTGCTGCTACCGGCGCACTGCCTGTTCTGCTTGTCGCACTGCATGCCAATCATTTAAAAGCCTGTGCAGCCGCTGTCCTTTTGCCATTTTGCATCTCTGCTGATCACGTTGTGAAGGGGTTGTACGCATGCTATGGAGAAGCGGTCGGATCATCTGCTGGCTGCTGCTGCATGTTCTGCTTGTAGCTTGTTGTTGTTTTAAGAGCTGGGAGCACATGACGTCTGTCTGCCAAAAGTATTCCAACAACTGCTAGGTTAGATGTCCGTTAACTTGTTTTAAATGTTTTCTGACTGCCTTGTCACATGGGACGTCAAATTGTCTTCCGAGAAGATCACATCTCATCTCCCTAGTCTCCCTCCCAGGATTTTCTTTTTTATAATAGATAGATAGATAGATAGATAGATTTGAACTATCTATCTATCTATCTATCTATCTATCTATCTATCTATCTATCTATCTATCTATCTATATATCTGTCTATGAACAACACTATAGACTAATAGATAGATACAGTCATATGAAAAAGTTTGGGAACCCCTCTTAATTCTTTGGATTTTTGTTTATCCTTGGCTGAGCTTTCAAAGTAGCAACTTCCTTTTAATATCTGACATGCTTTATGGAAACAGTAGTATTTCAGCAGTGACATTAAGTTTATTGGATTAATAGAAAATAAGAATATATGCATCATAACAAAATAAGACAGGTGCATTCAATTGGGCACCCCAACAGAGATATGACATCACTACTTAGGTGAGCCTCCTTTTGCAAATCTAACAGCCTCTAGACGTCTGGATTCTGGATGGAGGTATTTCTGACCATTCTTCCATACAAAAACTCTCCAGTTCAGTTCAATTTGATGGCTGCCGAGCATGGACAGCCTGCTTCAAATCATCCCATAGATTTCCGATGATATTTAAGTCAAGGGACTGTGACGGTCATTCCAGAACATTGTACTTCTCCCTCTGTATGAATGCCATTGTAGATTTCGAACTGTGTTTTGGGTCATTGTCTTGTTGGAATATCCAACACCTGCGTAACTTCAACTTTGTGACTGATGCTTGAACATTATCCTGAAGCATTTGTTGATATTGGGTTGAATTCATCTGACCCTCGACTTTAACAAGGCCCCAAATTGTTATGACCAAATAAATGAATTTTTGTCTCATCAGTCCAAAGCACTTTGTTCCAAAATGAATCTGGCTTGTCTAAATGAGCATTTGCATACAACAAGCGGCTCTGTTTGTGGCGTGAGTGCAGAAAGGGGTTCTTTCTCATCACCCTGCCATACAATTGTTCTGTTCAATTGTTCAAATTGCACTGAATTGTAGAACGATGTACAGATACACCATCTCCAGTGAGATGTTCTTGCAGGTGTATGGAGGTGATCTGTAGGTTGTCTGTAACCATTCTCACAATCCTGTGCATATGCCGCTCCTGTATTTTTCTTGACCTGCCAGACCTGCTGGGTTTAACAGCAACTGTGCCTGTGGCCTTCCATTTCCTGATTCCATTCCTTACAGTTGAAACTGACAGTTTAAACCTCTGAGATGGCTTTTTGTAGCCTTCCCCTAAACCATGATCCTGAACAATCTTTGTTTTCAGATCTTTTGAGAGTTGCTTTGAGGATCCCATGCTGTCTGCCACTCTTCAGAGGAGAGTCAAAGGGAAGCACAACTTGCAATTGACCACCTTAAATACCTTTTTCTCATGATTGGGCACACCTGTCTATGAAGTTCAAGCCTTGTTGTGCAGATAGTTAATTTCATCCTCCACTCCAGTCTTTGTCTGTTAGGCAAACTGCAGTGCACCTAGGTTGTCCACCACAAGAGGACTCATATAGTCCAACACCAGCCTCTCAAAGGTTGTCATTATATGAGACATAAATGTTACAGGTCAGTAGTTAATAGGTGAAGAAGCACCAGCCTTCTTTGAGACGGGAACAATGGGAGATTATTTCCACATCTACTGCACTTTTTTACAGCTTCAGGTGACAGAGGACACCATAAAGTTGCTCAGCACAGGCCTTAAGAACTCGACGACTGACTCCATGTGATCCTGTGGCTTTTCTTGTATGTGGCTTTCTCAGCTATCTGCCTCTTCTCTTGATCATCAGTTATGAGGAGGAGTCAATATTAATGATCACTGGAAATTCTAGTAGTAGTGGTGGTAGAGATGGTGTGGTAGGACCGATCAATAAAAGGAAGCGGCAGTGGGAGGGAAAATCTATTAAAAAAAATTGGATCAGGATTTCAGCTTTGTCCTAAGCTCAGTAATGGCACCCCGTTCATCTTTCTTGTTATTCTGAATAAGTTTGTTTTTATTTTTAATTTTTGACTTATTTATTTATTTATAAGCACTTTAAAAACAACATCAAGGCTGACCAAAGTGCTGTACAATAAAACCCATCATATCAGACACACAATAACCAAAGGGTAAAAGAAACAGAAACACATAAGAGCTAAAGAAATTCATAATAAAAAGTACATAGACAGTCAACAAATCATACTGGGTTAAAGGTCAGGGAGTCAAAGTGTGTTTTTAAATAAGATTTAAAGACAGCTAGCGAAGGAGCCTGCCTAACGTGCAATGGCAAATTGTTCCAGAGTTTTGGAGCTGCAACTGAAAAAGCCCGATCACCTCAGATTTTGCATCGTGACTTAGGAACATGTAAACGCACCTGGTCTGCTGACCTGAGAGAGCAAGATGGTACATAAGGGTGCAGCAGTTCCAACAAATAAAATGGGACACAACCATTAAAGGATTTAAAACCAAATACAAGGATCTTAAAATGGATTTCGAAAATGAACTGGAAGCCAGTGAAGGGAAGCCAAGATCGGTGTACCGTGCTCATGCTTGCTTGTGCCAGTTAAAAATCGAGCAGCTGCTTTTTGCACCAGCTGTAAGCAAGCAATGGAGGCCTGGCTAATTCCAAAAAGAAGCGCATTGCAGTGATCTAGATGAGAGGTTATAAAAGTACATATCACTGTTTCGTTTAGACAAAACAGGCTTGATTTTTGACAGCCGCCTCAACTGGAAAAAGCAAGATTTTACCACTGCGTTCACGTGGCTATCAAATTTTAAAGTAGAATCCATTTTCACACCTAAATTTGTGATCATGGATTTCTCAAATTGAGCCACAGTGGAAAGGTCGATGCAGGGGGTCCCGCTGGTGCCATTGGGTCTAAACAGCATGACTTCTGCCTTGTTCTCATGAAAATGTAGAAAATTTAATGCCATCTAACTCCTTATGTCAATAAGGCAATCAAGCAGGGGCTGGACAGAGCATGGAGCAGGGTGCTTCAGAGGGACAGTCGTCTGCATAAAGATGAAAGGAAATACTGTGTTTCCGGAACATAGCGCCAAGTGACAGCAGGTACAAGGAGAACAGAAGAGGTCCCAGGATGGAGCCCTGTGGTACCCCCCAGGGGAGGGCAGCAGAGGTGGAAAATCATCAATGCTGAGACAAAAACTTCTATCTGAGAGATAAAGCCTAAACCATTGGAGAGCTAAACCTGTGACGCCCACCCACTACTCCAGCCTGGAGATGAGGATCTCATGGTCTATCGTGTCAAAGGCAGCTGTTAAATCCAGAAGCATACGTAGTACACAGTCACCGGAGTCCTCTGTTCAAAGAATATCATTAAAAACCCTTAACAGAGTGGACTCAGTGCTGGGGTGAGTTTTAAACCCAGACTGGAACGCTTCCAGAATTGCATGTTCGTCAAGGAAGGACTTCAGTTGGGTGTAGATTACTTTTTCCAAGAGTTTGGACAAAAAAGGGATGCTTGGAAATAAGCCTAAAGTTTGACATAACAGAATGGTCCACACCCATTTTTTTCAGCAGAGCTTGCACAACAGCATGTTTAAAATTTTTATGCAGCACACTAGAGGTTACACTTCTATTAATAATAGTAAGAATAGAAGGACCCAAGGTAGTAAAGACCTCCTTAAGAAGTCAAGGAGGGACAACATCAAGGGAGGGAGCCAGATGGCTTCATACTGGAAACCAGCTGCTTTAAAAATGGGAGAGTGACAGACTCGATGTGGTCAAACACAGCCAAACAGGGGGATTAAAATGGATGGATTTGTAAACTTCCTTTCCTTCACTCAGCTTTTTCTTCGACACTTGCTGGGTGCCTTTCAGAGCCTGTTTGTCACCAGAATTTCATGTTCTTTTCTTCTCTTTCAGTAACCTTTAGCTCCATAGTATGGCAGGGCTTGAAATTTTCTTGACAGATTATTTTTTATAGTCAATGAAGGATGCCAGGTATGCCTCCAATAATAACAGATGAAGAATTGGATCAAATTCAGAGTGCAAGTAAAACAAATAACTTTGGATTTTCTTTCCCCTCAGTAGGAAACAGGATCTATCTGATTACCCATTTATTTTCGCAATTTCCTTATCTCATTCAGAATTATAGGGAGCTGACACATAAATTGGCAAGGAGGATGAAAAGTTACCAATGACAACTCCCCATTGATACAGAGCTTGCATGTAGAAAATGCAAAGTATACTTTACACACTGATTGTCAGTTTTTCTTTAGTACTAAACTAAGTTAGGCTTAGTCTGGCTAGCAGGGATATTTTTGAATGTTTTGGAAAGTTAAATTGCAGCTAGTTCTGGAAAAAGAATGTGACAAAGGATTCTTCTATGGGATTATAGATTCTGGTGACTTTATGTAAGTGGGAGTCAGAAGATAAGACACCTTCATGGAGGCAGCTTTATCCAGTTCAGGGTAGTGGAGTCTGTAGCTTATTCTTGCAGTAGTGGGTGTACAGTATGAAACACCGCTGGAGACACCAGTCCACCAAAGGGCTGCCAAAACAAATTTCAGTTGTATGAAGAACAGGGTTAGTGGGCATTCACTTTATTGATAGTTTTATGGTAAACGTTTGACTGCTGTGGTAATTCGCCTACCGGGCATTATCATTTTAAAGGGCAAAAAGTCCTAAAAGTAGGGTAAAGTTGACTTTTGTGGAATAAAAGTTAAAGCACTTACCCATTTAAATCGTAGAAGTGCGAGGTGCGCATTCGCAGTCATTTTAGACTTTGGCAGGTTTATGCAGTGGGACGCTGATGACAGGTCGGGCGCATCTCCAGGTCAGGCCTGCTGGAGGATGCTGCGTGTTCCCAATCAAAAAGGCAAATGTCTCTTTAGCATTGCCGTTAGCAAAGAGAAAGGTGTGGAGCATTTAGGTAGTGCATGCATTAGTGTGTGAAGGGGATCCCCAAGAAAAAGTAACTTACTTTTGTAGTGCGTATCGGCTCTATAAAGGGAGCGCGTCAGGATGCGCTCAAGTTCATGCTTGTACTCACTTACATGCCCCTATTTAATATGTGCCTTGCAAGGACTGAGGGCAGCACCTGTTCACAATTGGTGAAAGGGAGTAGCGTGTCACAGGATTGGCTAAGGATTCGTTCCCTGAGTATAACAGGCACTTATAACGGCTAGATTAAAGTGGAAATGTCGACATCAATCTCAGCATAAATGGCTAGATTAAAGTGGAAATGTTGACTTCAATCTCGACATAAACGGCGAGACTAAAGTGGAAACATTGACTTCAATCTCGAGGAAATAAAGTGGAAATGACTTCAATCTCGAATCTCAAGAATAAAGTGGAAATGACATAAACATAAACGGCTTAAAGTGGAAATTAAAGTGGTAAATGTTGACTTCAATCTCGAGATATAAATAAAGTGGAAATGACGACTTTGATCTCGCAAGAATAAAGTGTGGAAATGTCGACTTCAATCTCGACATAAGAATAAAGTGGAAACGGACTTCAATCTCGAATAAAGTGGAAATTCAATCTCGTATAAACGGTGAGAATAAAGTGGAAATGATGACTTCAATCTCGACATAATCTGCGTGGAAATGATGACTTCACTTCAAATCGGCGAGAATAAAGTGGAAATGACGACTTTGATCTCGACATAAACGGCTAGATTAAAGTGGAAATCTCGACTTCAATCTCGACATAAACGGCGAGAATAAAGTGGAAACGTTGACTTCAATCTCGACATAAACGGTGAGAATAAAGTGGAAATGACGACTTCAATCTCGACATAATCTGCAAGAATAAAGTGGAAATGACAACTTTAATCTCGACCTAAACGGTGAGAATAAAGTGGAAATGTCAAGAATAAAGTTGATGTATCTACTTTTTTCTTGACATACACTTTTTTTCTTCACTAAATCCGTATTTTTTTTTTCTTCTCCATGGCCTAACATGCTTCCATAATTTTGTATATATACAGTCTTGTCTTTATTCTTCATTTTTGGAACTGATAGCTTCACTGTAAATATAATTCACTTGTTTTGATTGGGACATTATTTTTGTGTTTTTGCTCAAATGTAAATAAAACCCATTTTTGTTTTGTAAATTACCACCTATTTGTGTCTGTGTCTCCATGTCTGACTTCTGTCAAGTCTGATCCTGGTCGGTCCAGAACTACAAGATGCCCACTGTGTACTCTGGTGCCAACCTTGCCACTACACAGGGTGTCACAACTGCCTTCATTGGAATACTTAACATAAAGTTTTATTTTATAGCTCCCTATCCATAAATGTTGGGTACATGCCTGTTTATTAAGAACATTACCTCTTACACAATAGTTTGTAGTCTTTCAGTGTAATGGAGAACACACAGTAGGATGATTAGATCTGAAACTAACGCCTTTTTGCAACGCTCATGAATGTCAACAAATCTTTACCACAGATCTCCCTCATCCTCCTCAAGAAATAAATAAAATAATAGTAGTGAGTGACTTCATCTCTTTAGAGCACTCTGCTTTTCTGTGGTTCTTGAATTTGTCTGAAACATTTCAAGCATCGCCTGATGTTCTTAAATACAGCTGTGATCGATTATGTTTTGCTGCTGCCAAGTATAACGTAACAAGTGCTTCTTGCGGCACATCTCAGCCGAGAGTCTTCAAGGAATTCATTAAGATTTCCTGCTGTGAAGACAAATTTGATACAATTGGAATTGAGCAGGTGGGAAAAGGCTTCCTATTTGAGATAATGAGCCCGTTTGACATGTTTCTGAGATTGGGCTACTGCACTTTGGGGGCTGGATGTGTCCTTTTCAGTTCAATCAATTAGTTAGTCATTCAGGCCTTATTGTCATATATGAACTTTTCAATGTGTATAACAACCTGGAATGGTACCTGTTTATCTCAGGATCGTAAAGCACTACAAAAGGCCATGAAAGAGGCTCAGAATATTATTGGTATGCAGCTCTGTCTGTTCAGAACATACAAAGGCTGATTCCAAGGTTTTGGATCTGAACCTGAAAGGGGTATTCTTTACTGCTGTTTTTTTTAAAGTGGTCAAAGATTAGCTCTTGTGTATTAAAATATATGATTTCCAAGTCTTTCTGCATTTCTGGCTATGGAGCATATTTCCTGTTTCAAAGCCATCTCAACTTAATATCTAAAGGCCTTCAGAGATTCATTGCAAGACTGATCCGATGCAGATCTCACAGTCAGTGGTAGCACAGTGTTATTATGTTCATTGTCGTTTTTGTGTGTTGTTGGTATTGTGCTACCATTATTAGTCTAATGGAGAATTCAATTGAACAATGTATGCATAAAAATAAATATCAATTTGAAGTACAATGCAAGCCAACATATAAATAAACTTAAGATATGTGATGAGAAATCTGTGTGGTTTTAACAAATAATCACAAGTTCTGGAGATAGATAGATGTGAAAGGCACTATATAATAGATAGATGAATGGAAGGGACTATATGATAGATAGATAGATAGATAGATAGATAGATAGATAGATAGATAGATAGATAGATGTGAAAGTCACTATATAATAGACAGATGGATGAAAGGGACTATATGATAGATAGATACAGTGGTGTGAAAAACTATTTGCCCCCTTCCTGATTTCTTATTCTTTTGCATGTTTATCACACAAAATGTTTCTGATCATCAAACACATTTAACCATTAGTCAAATATAACACAAGTAAACACAAAATGCAGTTTTTAAATGATGGTTTTTATTATTTAGGGAGAAAAAATCCAAACCTACATGGCCCTGTGTGAAAAGTAATTGCCCCTTGTTCAAAAATAACCTACCTGTGGTGTATCACACCTGAGTTCAATTTCCGTAGCCACCCCCAGGCCTGATTACTGCCACACCTGTTTCAATCAAGAAATCACTTAAATAGGAGCTGCCTGACACAGAGAAGTAGACCAAAAGCACCTCAAAAGCTAGACATCATGCCAAGATCCAAAGAAATTCAGGAACAAATGAGAACAGAAGTAATTGAGATCTATCAGTCTGGTAAAGGTTATAAAGCCATTTCTAAAGCTTTGGGACTCCAGCGAACCACAGTGAGAGCCATTATCCACAAATGGCAAAAACATGGAACAGTGGTGAACCTTCCCAGGAGTGGCCGGCCGACCAAAATTACCCCAAGAGCGCAGAGACGACTCATCCGAGAGGTCACAAAAGACCCCAGAACAACGTCTAAAGAACTGCAGGCCTCACTTGCCTCAATTAAGTTCAGTGTTCACGACTCCACCATAAGAAAGAGAATGGGCAAAAACGGCCTGCATGGCAGATTTCCAAGACGCAAACCACTGTTAAGCAAAAAGAACATTAGGGCTCGTCTCAATTTTGCTAGTGTGATGGTCTGGGGTTGTTTTGCTGCTTCAGGACCTGGAAGGCTTGCTGTGATAGATGGAACCATGAATTCTACTGTCTACCAAAAAATCCTGAAGGAGAATGTCCGGCCATCTGTTCGTCAACTCAAGCTGAAGTGATCTTGGGTGCTGCAACAGGACAATGACACAAAACACACCAGCAAATCCACCTCTGAATGGCTGAAGAAAAACAAAATGAAGACTTTGGAGTGGCCTAGTCTGTGCATTCTTTACAAAATGTATTTGATAGTATTGTAATTATACTCATGGATGGGGGTCTTGCAGGGTTCAAGACATTAAAAAGCTGATTTTTCTGTTTCCTTTTCTTCCAGTTGTGCTCCTTTTGAATTTACTATTTTGATTACAGTATGTGGCAAAATCGCAATTCAAAATGTCATGGGCTATAATCACTGTTTTGTAAGCTGTCAGTGGCCTCACAGCCATATATTTTATGTTGATGGGAATAACTGCGCTATTATCACCCCGATGAGAGGGAGGCAGGAGGCACAGCCATGACTCCGTGTGCTCTGCATGACGCCGTTTTACTGCAGCGCTGATCAGCTTCATTTACTTTTGAAGTTAACCGTTCCACGGATTTGTGATGAAAGCTCTCTCTCTGTAAGTCTTGCTGAGATAAATACATATATACTTTATATATATATATAATTTTATAGGCACTCCTAAATGTGAATTTTAATGTTTCTGATTCTTTCAATTTCTAAGGATCAGTTGGCAGCTTGTTTGGTTAGGCAGCCAGCAGTCAAAGCCGGAAAGTATGAGCATGGGGTCCCTTCCATGGGGTCTTTTCTGTTTCTAATCTAATAAATCCACTACATGCAGAAAATATACTGACATACTATGGGGGCACCACTCGGATTAGACTAACTTCTGATGGGAATGAGCTGCTGTAGTGGGTAGAGGTGGCCCTAAACCTGGACTCCATACAGATACTGCATACAGCAGGGGTCCCCAACTCTGGTCCTGGAGGGTTTTTATTCTAACTCTTTTCTTAATTAGTGACCTGTTTTTGCTGCTAATTAACTTCTTTTAAATTAATTTTAATTTACTTTCTCTTGAAGGCTCAGACTGCTTAATTGTTTATTTTTCCTTAATTAGCTGCCAAACTAACAAAATCGAATAGTAGGCTTCACAATGGTCTCCAGCGAGTTACAGTAACTTGCATTGGTGACAGTAGTACCCCTCGGTATGTAGTGTTTGACAATAACTCGGGTGCATGAGTGGCTGCGATAATAAGACAAAACCTTTTATTCTGCTGGCACTTCCAGGCAGCTGGCGCAAGTGCATTGAGAAGGGTGGAGACAACATTGAGAAATTAAATGATCAGTTTTGCTAAGGTTAATTCCATTTTCTAATAAATTCCATTTTCTATCTTTAGCTTGACTCCTCCTTGTAAATGAAGTACTATACAGTAGCCACCTCTACACAGGACATCATTCCAAAGTATGACTCTTGCACTCACCCACACTCATTCAGTTCAGCCCAGTTTAGCATCACCAGTTGTCAGATTTGTGAAAAGTACTCAGAAATGATACTTGAGTAAAAGGCTAAGTACTTTGTCAAATTTTTACTTTCACCAAAATAATTCAGATAAAAAATACTTGGGGGTGTCTGCTTTCAAAAGTGCTTAAGTACCAAAGTGATGTACATTTTCTAACAATGACAAGACGCAAGGCATTGTCTAAAGAATTCATTGCATTTATTTTATTTTTAAACAACACACAATGATTTTGCTACAGAAATGAACTACAGAATAATGAATCTTGCAGAGCCATCCTGCCTTTGATCAGTACATAACTGTAGTTCGTGTGGCACTGGTGAGTGTGAATATGACTTACACTGTGCCTCCCCTACTGGGATACCTGGGGGTAGAAGATGAGGCACTGCTATTCCAGAGAAAGGCAAAATAAAATAAAATACAAAAATAAGAATAAAAAATTAGTAAAGAGATCACAAATGTATCACTTAAATAGATACTCAGTAGAGTGAAAAATCAACACAGCTTGTTTTTATCATATTTCACTGAAGTAAAAATGGACTTTAGAAGGGTAGTCATTACATTAACCCTTAAACTGCTGGAACCAGCTATAGCTGGTTTTCAATGCAATTTGCCAGCACACCGGAGTATATTCGGCAACGTACATTTGTTGAACGCCACAACCAGCTAAAGTCTGATCCCAGTGCAATTTGGGAGCATGCTGGAGCCAAGTATATTCGGTGACATACATTCATTAAACACCACCGGAGCTGATCAGTCTGTGCTATACATTCGTTGAGCAGCCAGCTCATGACCACTGCCGCCCCCTAGTGAATCAGCATCACTGTCCCTGGAATTCAGCTGCTGCAGTAGATGAGCCTGTAAGCATCAGCACTGGCCTCTGTGTGTTTGTGTGCAGCCAGTACAAGAGCAGTTGACTCTGTGATTTACTGAATATCATCAATGGTGTCAGTTGCACGTTGTACATATTGTCCCAATAGTTTTTTTTAATAGCTTTTAAAGTTCATTGGCAGTGTGTAAAAATGATCAGTGTTGCAGTAATTGTGATGTGAAAAAATGTATTCCATTAAAATTTCACCTTTTCTTTGTGAATTGTGACTTTTACTTAAAAAGTGCAGCAAAAAAGTATTTGGCGTCCAGGTGTGCATTAACGCCCAAGTATGTGGCAGTTTAAGGATTAAATAGTAATATAACAGTTTTGGAATAGTTGTTTATCTTAAGAACAAGATTCTCTTCAGAAAAATATTGTACCCAATTTTATCTTTAAATTACTCACCTGAGCACTCATGTAAACTATAGAATTAACCAATTAAAATCAAGGTGTATGTGAGTCTTCTCTCTGCCTCTCTCCGGTTAAATGCCACCTGTTGCCTCCTGAGTCTGATTCCCCGAGGTGAGGTGGCAGGCCGCTTTTAAGCTGGACCCATGAATGTGTCCAGTGCCATAGTATCCTATTGGAAGCTTTCACATGGAAAACAGGGAGGTCCTCAGGCCAGTTTCGGAGCCAGCAGTCAATCTTACATGAACATCTATAGAATGCCCGCAACAAGAGAAACTGTTCTTCCAGTGACACTGTACACATTTTAAGGGGTCCCGATGGATTTTGTAATAGTTCAGTCTGACACTCCTTTACTCTTTAGTCATCTTTAAATTTTGTTTCTTACCATCCCTCCAGCCATCTTCTTAAACTTCTGTGCCACCAAACTGTACACAAACATCAGACAGGCCCATAAGGCTAAACCCCTAGCACACCAAGACCTGAAGAACCACACTACAGCAGTCCTGGATTACATCAGGCTCTGCATGAACAATGTCACCAGGGACAGACACATAAGGATTTATCCTAACAGGAAGCCCTGGATGATGAGGGATGTTCAGAGTCTGCTGAAAGCCAGGAATACTTCTTTCAAGTCTGGGAATGGGGCTCTTTACAGTGTAGCTAGAGCGAACCTGAAGAGAAGCATCCAAGAGGTCAAGGCAGCGTACAGAAGGAGGATAGAGGACCATCTGAGGAGTAACAACACCAGGCACAAATCTAGCAACTCCTCAGCCACTGAGGGAGATGCTTCTCTGGCAGAGGAGCTGAACATCTTCTTTGCCTGCTTTGAGGCGACACCAACAGCAGCTCCATCACAGCCGTCTGTTCACAACAGCAACATACTCATGGTGGAAGAGTGTGAGGTAAGGTGGGTGATGAGGAAGGTGAACCCGAGGAAGGCTGCAGGAGGTAATGGTGTGGTTGGGTGGGTGCTGAAAGACTGTGCGGATCAACTGGCTGGAATTTTCACTAGGATTTTTAACCAGTCCCTGCCCCAGGCCACTGTCCCATTCTGCCTCAAGTCCTCAATCGTTGTTCCGCTGCCGAAAAAATCCATCACGAACAGTCTGAATGATTTCCGCCCAGTGGCACTCACATCTGTCATCATGAAGTGCTTTGAGAAACTGGTGCAGAGTCATATCATCGCCTGCCTGCCAGCAGACCTGGACCCATTTTCAATTTGCTTACAAAGCAAAGAGATCTACGGAGGACACGGTGGCCACTGTCCTTCATGCTCCCCTGACCCACCTGGAGCAGCAGGGGAGTTATGCCAGACTGCTCTTTGTGGACTTCAGCTCGGCGTTTAACACTATCTTCTCACAACGACTGGTGTCCAAACTGGCAGATCTGGGATTTCCATCACTCACGTGCAGTTGGATGCTTAACTTCCTGCCTGGTCACTCCCAGTCTCCACACCTCCACTGCTCTCAGCCTCAACACCAGGACGCTACAGGGTTGTGTGCTCAGCCCTCTCCTCTACACCCTCTACACATATGCCTGTGTCCCCACTCACCATACCAACAAAATCATAAAGTTCGTGGATGACACGACTGTAGTCGCTGGCATACAAGGACGAGGTGGAGCGGCTGTCAGAGTGGTGCAGAGTCAATAACCTGCTCCACAACACCACAAAAATGAAGGAGCTTGTTATTGATTTTAGAAAAAAACAAAACTGACATCCAGCCATTCATCATTGGCGGGGCCTGTATGGAGAGGGTCCCAGTGTTCAGGTTTTTGGGTATTGAGCTGGAGGATGACCTGACCTGGAGCGCCAACACCAAGGAGCTGCTGAAGAAGGTGCAGCAGAGACTGTATATTCTGAAGATCCTCAGACAGAACCATCTCCGCAAAAATCTGCTCCTTGTCTTTTATCACTGTTCCATCAAGAGTCTGCTCACATGCGGACTGTGTGTGTGGTACAGCAGCTGCACTTCCTCAGAAAGGAAAGCACTCCACAGGGTCGTCAGGACAGCGGAGAGAACAATTGGTTGTACCATCCCCACTCTGGAACAAATCTACACTTCCTGATGCCACAGAAAAGCAATAGACATTTCACTGGATTCATCACATCCTGGTCATTGCCTCTTCCAGCTTTTGCCATTGGGCAAGAGATACAGAGCAATGAAAACCAGGACAAACCGCCTTAAAAACAGCTTTTATCCAAAAGCAATCATGGCCCTGAACTCAGAATAAAACTGCTCCATATCATTCCCCCAATGCGCAATATAGACCACAAGTCAACCAGTGCAGTGTCACAGTATCCCAGCCTTAATCAGGTTCGAGACATGAACAACACCTTAACAAGGCACCAGGTGAACATCCACATACACATCACGGCCAATTTAACAACGCAAATCCATCTGACCTGCACGTCTTTGAACTTGGGAAGGAAACCAAAGCTCATTGAGGAAATCCATGTGGACACAGGGAAAACATGCAACTCCTCCATTCAGAGAGCACTAGAGACTCAAACCCCAGTCTCCTTATTGTGAGGCAGCAGTGCTCCCACTGTGCCACCATGCCACCTCCTACAATAACCATCTTTAAATTTTATTTCCATCAAAATAACAAAAACTATCCATCATGGTGCACCCCTACCTGGATTAACTGAGACAATCAACCTTCACATTGTAGGAAGAAAGCTGACATCCACATATGCAAACACAAAGAGAACACACACACTCCACACAAACAGTCAGTGTGCTGGGATTTGAGCCCAGTCTCCATGATCTTTAAGACTGTAGTGGCACAGCTAATGATGGATGACAATGTTGTCTCCTTGTGAATGTGTTTGGGAAGCAGTCAGGGGCATCCTGCCATTTAGTGCTAAAGACCCAATGCGATGAGGTCCGCTATTATTTATGTGGCCATTACATAAGGATAACTTGAAGTGGAGTCTGACTTTCCAAGCAGAGGAAGTGAGAGAAGGAAGAGTAGAGAAATATTTCTTTGATTTGACACAGGATGTGCATTAGGCTCAGCTGCATTCCCCAGTGATTCTCGATGCGAGCACTGAAAACTTCTCAAAAGAATAATTACTGTATGGGCATTCAGAGGTAATGTCATACTAGGTGAAGAGAGTGTGCACTTCTTCTATAGTCTTTATACACTAGAGAACAAAATAAAACTTCTTTTGTAATTTGCTTTAGTCTTTTTTTTTTTTAACTCGAAAGAAGGTATGCAGACAAAGAAAGGAGGTAATGGGTCCCAAAGGCCTCCGGGTGTCCCAGCCTCGACTGGATCCACCACCTTCCAGGCCGTTTTGTGCTAATTTGCCATAATTCTTAGCTGACATGTATACATATTGTCTAAAATAGCTGTCTTTGTCACTAGCATGCGTTTGACTTCTTCCTCCCTGTAAACAGCTGCTCCTCAATTGCACACTTCACTTTTTTCGGCTGCCATAATCTAAACTGTACTCCATTGGACAATCCTGTCTTGAGTTACGACTCGGCCACTTTATCTTATGCTTGTATGAATAAACTGCCTAGAGGTTTCCGGGGCAGAATGTTCTCAGGTTCAGCTTTGTGCTCTTGCTTTCCAATTAATTAATGTACAGTGGCTATAAAAATGTTGGGAGTTTTTACATTTTATTGTTATACGATATTGAATCACTGTGGATTCCATTTTTTTACACTGATCAACATAAAAAGAGACGTTAATGTCAAAGTGAAAACAAATCTCTGCAAAGTGGTCTCATTCATGAGTACAAAAGAACATCACGATATCGAAAACACAGGAGTAAGAGAAGGCCGCATGCTGTAAACCACGAAAAAAATATGATAGTGTCAGAGGTGGCTGGGGTGACGACCCGGCCGGGACGCCCAGGAGGACCGGAGGAAGGCTTGCGCCTTCCCCAGAACATCTGGGGGCAACCGCCCTGGTTCCTTTGGGGGCCATGAGTACAGAGCTTTGAAGCTCCACCCTGTAGAGGCCCGTGTTCGCCGCCAGGGGGCACCCCCATGCCTTTGGATCCCTGGACCTCAGCACTTCCAGGAAGTGCTGGGGGAAAGAGGAGCAGGGACACCCGGAGTGCTTCCGGGGATACAGCCGGCACTTCCGCCACACGGGGGCGTGTCAGTGGGAGATTACCGGGAAGCACCTGGAGCACATCCGGGTGTGAATAAAAGGGGCCGCCTCCCTTCATTCGAGGCTGGAGTCGGGTGGAAGTAGGATGAAGCAGGAGAAGTGAGAGTGGAGGCGGCCCGAAGAAAGGAAGAGAGTGAAAGACGCCTGGACTTTGGGGGACTTGAAGGGGTTTGTGTGCACTTTAATAGCTGTGAATATTGTAAATAAACGTGTAGTGGTGGAAATGTCTGCCTGTCTGTGTCCGGGGCTCGTTCACAGATGGATTGACTCCACATGGAGCGTCACCTTCATGAAATGGGCAGAAAAACTCCATAAAGATGGCATCAGACTCTCGGACCGCATAGTATCATGCCAGGAAGCTTCCATCCTGTAGTAGACATTTGGATAGCTGCTGTTGTGTGTCATGATGGCGACCTTATAATCCTGGAAGACCCCAGATAAAGGCTACATCAGAAAAAATAATCAAATAAAAGTTAATCAAAACAATACACACACTTTAGTCAAGCTGTGGAACCTTCCATTTGGTGTCATACACTTGACTGTAAATGATGTAAGGTTAGGTACTTTTACTGTATTTTACGACATAATTTGTGCAACTGCTGTATGCCCATACTCAAGAATTATTGAAAAAGTGGAATTTAGAGCCATGAAAAGAGATCTCTGTAAAGGGGTCTAAATTAATAACACACATAAAACACAAACACACATCCATTCCCCTCCCCACTTTAACACTAGAATTCCTGAAGCCTACAAAAAAGCTCATAATCCTGGGCCAACTTAAGTTCCTTCACACCTCTTCATTAGCGTCTTTTGTTTTGTAAATGTGTTGATCAGCACAAGCAGCAAGCAGCCTGCTATCCTATCCAACACCATTGCAAAAGCTCAACTCAGGCAAAAAGCTCTCCCAGCTCAAGTGTGTTTGTCTGGGTGTGAAGTGCCTGGAGCTGTAGTGGGTAAATAATATATCTTTATTCGGAACATATGCATTTCACATGTGTTCCGTGTCTACAATGATCTGTGTAAGTGTAGGATGACAGGAAATACAAGAAATGTTGAACACATAACCTAAAGTACACTTACCCAATTTCTTTTTCTTCAGTTAATTTCTTGAATAAAAGAACACTTGTTTTGTTATACGTGTACCTTTTGTGAAAGTGTTTATTTGATATTTGGACTTCACTCTTCGCACATCATACAATTCATGTGAAAACTTTGTCGTGAGTACTAAAACATGAGTAAAGATTGTCTTTTAGGTAAGTGTTCAAAATTTCTTGCATTTCCTGTCATAGATCTTTGTAGACACGGAACACACATGAAATGCACGTGTTCCAAATAACGATATATTATTTACCCAATACAGGTCCAGGTAATTAAGGCTTGGAGAAGCTGGGAGAGCTTTTTGCCCTTTCTGCTGCGGTGAGGGGTGATGGAATAGCAGACTGCTTGCTGCTTGTGCTGATCAACGCATTTACAAAACAAAAGATGCTGATGAGGAGAGGTGAGAAGGGATTTAAGGTGGGTCGGGATTGCAAGTTGTTTTGCAATATGGCTTCTTGTAGACCATATCAAGCTTTTCTCTAGGATTTCCAAGTGTTTTTGTTGCATTCATGTTACTCTCACAAGCCTTCCTGGGTCTGCTGCAAAGAAGCACCTCCCAAGTATGATGCTGCTTCCACCATGCCTCACGGTGGGAATGGTGTGTTTCTGATATGGTGCAGCGTTCAATCATGGTGTGTAGTCTGATGGCCAAAACACAAAAATTTGGTCTCATCAGACCATTGAGCTTTCTTCTAGCTGACTCCAGAGTCTCCCATATGGCTTCTAGCAGAGATGATGATAATGATGATAAAATAATAATAATTGTATTGTAATAATTTTTAAGTATTTAAGTAATATAATTGTATTATTAATAATTTTATATAAATAAATGTAATATAAATAATTACATTTATAATTACATACTCAAAGCACTTTGCATAGTGAGTTGGGGAGCCACTTTAATCACCACCAACGTGCACCATCCACCCCGATGATTCGATGGTAGCCACTTTGTGCAAGTACTCGCACCACACATTAGCTGTTAGGTGGTGAAGGGGGGAGAGATAGTTAGCTGATTAATGAGAGGGGGTGATTAGGGGCCAGAATGTCTAGGTCATGGTGGGCAATTTAGCCTGGACATTGATATACGCTCTATTCTTTACAAAGGATGCCCAGGGATCTTTTATGAGAGTCAATGCCTCAGTTTTACATCTCATCTGAAGAATGGTGTCATATATACAGCACAATGTCCCCATCACTGCACAGGGGCTTTGGGGTCCACACTCTGACCAACAGGGCAAGTACCCCCTGCTTACTCCACCAATGCCTCTTCCAGCAGGTACCCAAGCTTTTCCTAGACAGTCTCCCAGGCAAGTATTGGCTGAGCCTGAACATGCTTAGCTTCCGGTGGACGACATGTTCTGAACCTGACATACTGTATCTCTGAAGTGAGATATGGGCTTTATGATCCAATAAATTTATTCAAGTGAAAATGTTTACTTCTCCATGTATGTTTTACAGGAAGAGGACCAGAACTGTACACCATACTCAACATGTGATCTCAATAACATACCACATAGTTTGCTCGACATTCTGTCAGTTACAGTTTTTAAAGACAGGAGTGTGACGATGTGGGTTCTGGCTCCACGCTCCCATGGCTGTTTGGGAACCCTTGAACCCAACACCGTCGATAATGAAACCGAGTGAGCCAGTCAATGGAGGCAAATTGAGCATCTGAGCAAGGGGATGGTTGAAAGTACAAAAGTGCTTTTATTAAAACAGTCAACAAAAACAAAAACAGTGTTCCATAAATAAATAGTGCAGATCTTCATATTCATTAAATAAATAATCCATAAAACGAACGTGGGGTAAAACCAATAAATAAACACAACAATCCTTTAAAAACGAAGGTTAAAATCTTCTCCTGGAAGCAGTCTTTAAAACAAAAAAACAAATCCGGTGCTTTTCTGTATGCGTCTCACCTGCTTATCCCGTATGGGCCAAGCAGCAGGCAAGACGCTCTCTACAGCTGCCCTCCTCAAACACACGCAAGACTGGAGACCTCCCGATCCCTGGCTTCGGTTTGGCTCTCATCCCAGCCTCGAGACTTGGACTCCTTGGTCTCCAGGACGCTCACACCAAGGACTGCCACTCCAAGCCTCCCGACTTCCGCTGCCTTTCTGCGGCCTTCTGCGGCTCGTCGCTTTCACCTTGGTCACTCCCGCTACCTGCTCGCTCAGCGTGAGCGACATCAACACAAACACGTGGGTGTCGGCCTAACACCCAGCTTCCATGCAGCTGTCCACGAGCGCTCATTCGCTCGCACGTCCGCTCGCTCTTCGCGGCTCTCTCCCTCTCACCGACCTGCTTCCTCTCCTGCTCCCGGTAACCTCCGTCCTCTCCTTTCCTTTCCTTTCTCCGATCGTTTCTTTCTCTCCGATCGATTCTCTCGCTTCCCGAACGTTTCTTTTCTTCCCCCTAAAACCGACTCGCGCTTCCTTTAAAAAAACGTGAGGGGCCATCACAGCTGCAGCATTAGCCACGGGAGCAATCACGAATGTGGGCAGTTCCTCACCTGTGCACACGGTGAGAAACGCCCACATCGACGACTGCCCCGCGGCTCGCTACAACAACGCCCCCCTCACGAAGCCGCCTCGGGTGCGATGATTATTTATTTAAAATCAATGGCCTTTTCTCCACGAGCTGTGGACCCATAACACCACAAGGAGGCACTCCTAATCCATCTATAAACCCCAAAATAGCCAAAAAAAGGCCAGAATGTAGATAATGATGGGTTCTGTTAGTTATAATGTAGCAATACTGACAAGTTGCATTGTCCTGCGATGAGTCACCACCACTGTTAGCTGGCATCCCACCATGTGCATGATCAGCATTAGAGCCAGTTGCAGGGGAGCCTATAAAAACACCAAACCTACAAAGCTGGAATTCCATCTAGTACAGAAACACTGAGCGGTCCTGTTATTGTTAGAGCAAAGAATCCATATTGTCAATCAGCTTTAATGCAGTGACAAAATTACACAATAAACAAACAATACCCCAATAACGTTTCTTAATAGAAGGTGAATTCCCAATTTGTGTAGTGGTGTGGATGGTCCACTTTCTGTAAGAGTAACACTATTAATCACTCCTTCCTTGTCTCTTCCTTGTCTCAGGCCTTTCCTTCTTCTAGCAGTTGAATCCTAGTCCTCATCACCTACTCACTCAAAGTTCACCTGAGGTCTGAAAGGAAGAACTTTTTAAGTCCTATTCACCCAAAAATAAACTGAATATAACAGACATTGCACTGAGGAGAGGAGCATTTCAGGCTTGCTGGGAAACACTGTGCCTTCATGTTTGACACGGGAGGACTGAAAAGTGAGCATCTACTCCTACTCATCCTAAAGTCTGGTAATCCTACATGTTAATTACCAAAAACTTAAGCATGCAATTATAGGGGACAAGACACACTGACTGTGAATTGCAAGTTGCCATGGTAACACAAGTCTATTTATTAAAGCTTAGACTTCATTTCCGGAGGCATCTCTTTCATTGGCCTCTGTGATCTTTGGATCCTCGGGAAAATCACTGAGTGACACCAAGATCTGGTAACAGTGATTTACAGAATGTCACTTCTTTTTATTTTTACTCCTCTTCATCTTTTCCCACTTTTATGAGGGGATGATGTGCCTGATTAACCTTTTCTATACTGCTTGGTCCTGGTCCTCCTCTCTATTCAAACCCTTTTCCTTCATATCTTCTTTTATGAGGTGTGGTAGAAAGAACGTCACAAATACCAAAATAAAGGTTTGGGGACCGTCCCCGTATATTGTCGTGCATATAATAATAAAAAAAAGGAAAGATTCAAAGTCTTGAAAGCACAATGAACAACTTTACTGTAACAAAATGGTGGTTATATAGAACAGAAAACAGATGACAGGAAATGGTTGGCAAAATGGTGACATTGCAGCAGGAACCGGAAACAACGTCATTTTGAGGAGCTGGAAGTGAGATGGTTTGTAGGTGCCAGAAGTGACATCATCAATGTTGGCCGGAAGTGACGTCATCACGGACATTTTGAAACCCAGAAGTTGCGGGATTATTTCTGTTCTTGTTTTCTGTTGGCAAAAGAGAGTTTAGGTAAGTACCACGTGACAACCCCTTATCTCGCAATGTATTCCTCACCTTTAGGCTCTTTGACTGCCTCCTAATCGTACATTTGTGACATGAATGTGAAATTAATTTTATTTATTTATTTATTTATTTTTTTTTTCTCCAGCCCCTGGAGTTTTGTTTTTTTTTTTTCTGTCCACCCTGGCCATCGGACCTTACTTATTCTATGTTAATTAATATTGACTTATGTTTATTTTTATTGTGTCTTATATTTTTCTATTCTTCATTTTGTAAAGCACTTTGAGCTACATTTTTTTGAATGAAAATGTGCTATATAAATAAATGTTGTTGTTGTTCTTGTTGATGACCCCCCCCCCTTCAGCCCAGACCCCTCGGGTCAGGCGATCTGCACCGCGAGGTCGTGGACACGAGAGAGAACATCCGCGTTGGCTTGCAAGGAACCCCTACGATAAATGACACTAAAATGATAAGGTTGAAATTCCGAGAACCATCTAGTGATGCGCGGGTTAGACTCACGATGAAGAGACATCCACTGCAAAGCGGCATGATCCGTCACCAGAGTAAACTCGCATCCCAATAGGTAGTATCGTAAAGACGTGATAGCCCACTTGATCGCCAAGGCTTCTCGCTCCACCGCAGCATACTTGGTCTCTCGTTCCAACAATTTCCGGCTGAGGTACATAACGGGGTGTTCACCACCATCGACGCATTGGCTCAGCACGGCACCCAATCCTGTGGCCGATGCGTCGGTCTGGAGAATAAAAGGAATAGAAAAATTAGGAGATTTCAACACAGGTGCTGACGTAAGGGCCAATTTCAGGTCACTGAATGCTTTGTCCACCGAATCGTCCCATACCACTTTTAAAGGCGCTCGTTTCTTTGTTAAATTTGATAAGGGAGAAGCAATTTCAGAGAAGTGTGGTACAAAACAGCGATAGTAACCCGCCAGCCCTAAAAATGCTTGAACCTGCCTCTTATTCATTGGACGGGGCCAATTCATGATGGCATCAATTTTATTACATTATGGTTTAACAGTACCCCCACCCACCACATAGCCTAAATATTTGGCTTCCTTCAATCCAAAGAAACATTTCTTCGGGTTAATACAAAGCACTGCTGACGCTAGTGTGGAGCACTGCTTTAACCTGTGATACATGATCCTTCCATGTGCCGGAATAAATGACAACATCATCCAAGTAGGCAGCACTATAGGAATTGTGGGGCTGAAGCAATGTATCCACCAGACGTTGAAAAGTAGCTGGTGCCCCGTGCAAACCAAAAAGAAGCACCCTGTATTACCAATGTCCACTGGGTGTACTAAAAGCTTTTTTTTCTTTAGCGGAGTCCGTTAAGGGAACTTGCCAATACCCTTTAGTCATGTCAAGAGTAGTTAGGAATCGAGCGTTCCCTAACCGATCAAGTAAATCATCCACTCACGGCATGGGATACGCATCGACCTTAGAGACCTGATTAAGTCATCGGAAGTCGTTGCAAAACCTCCACGAGCCATCAGGTTTAGAAACTAGGACAATTGGACTAGACCAAGGGCTATAGCTTTCTTCAATCCCAATTCAATTCCAGCATTCGTCTAATTTCTAGCTCTACTTCCACTTTCTTTGCCTCCGGGAGCCTGTAAGGTCTCTCTCTGACAATCACTTCCGGGGTCCGTAATGATGTCATGAACAATCAACGCAGTATGTCCGGGTGTATTGTCCACAACTTTAGGGACAGACAAGATAGCCCATTCTAGAATTTGTCATTGTTCAGATGTCAAATCAGGACCAAAATTAAGATGTGCACATGACATGCAAAGAGAACGAGGTTGTCCGGAGGAGGGATCAATGTCCCTGTCCTTCCACGGTTTCAGCAGATGTATATGATACACTCATTCACTCGGTCGACGATTAGGTTGTTTAACCAAATAGTCCATGAGTCCTTTTCTTTCCTTTATTTCATATGGACCTTGCCAGTGTGCCAACAATTTTGAATGGGAGGTTGGGACGAGCACCATTACACGATCACCCGGGACAAACTCCCGAATGGTGGTGTTTCTATTATAATAACAAGACTGCGCTGCTTGTGCTTTTTCTAAATTGTCTTTTAAAATAGGTCTAATTTTCTCAAGTCTATCGCGTAATTGCGCGATATATTCGAGAATATTTGAAGTAGGGAGGACCTCCTCTTCCCATCCTTCTTTTAACATATCCAAAAGCCCTCGGGTTGTCTCCCATACAATAACTCAAAAGGAGAGAAACCTGTAGAGGCCTGCGGGTAAGCAAACAAAACGAGGGGAAGTAACTGATCCCAGTTTCTTCCATCCTCAGTAATTACCTTACGTAACATCTGTTTTAAGGTTTGATTAAAACGTTCTACCAGCCCGTCAGTTTGGGGATGATAGACTGACGTTTTCAGATGTTTTATACAGAGTAATTTAGCTTATTTCCCTGAACGTCTCCGAAGTGAAAGGAGTCCCTTGGTCTGTTTAAACCTCTTTGGGGATCCCAACACGAGCAAATATCCCGACTAATTCCCGTGCAATGGTTTTTGTATTAGCTGAGTGCAAAGGAACAGCTTCTGGAAAGCAAGTGCCATAATCAACTAATATTAAAATATATTTAAATCCTTTTAATGAGGGTTCTAAAGGTCCTATGAGGTCTATTCCGACTCTTTCAAATGGGATATCAATAAGGGGAAGGGGAACGAGAGGAGCTTGAGTCCGTCTGGGAATCTGGCGAAGTTGACACTCCGGACAAGAAGCGCAAAATCGCTGGACCTCCTCATTTATTCCCGGCCAATAAAAAAGTTTTATCCTCTCTAAAGTTTTATCGAAGCCCAAATGGGCTCCTAGAAGGTGAGCATGGGCTAATTCACACACTTGTCGTCAGAAAGTGCGTGTGATTAACAATGATGCTCACACTTCACCCCCGTGTTCTGCCACTCTGTATAATAAATCATTTTTAATAACAAAGAACGGCATGGGTGGCATGGGATTCAGAGTTGTATGACCCTCTGTGAACACTATGTCATCAGTGGTGCTGGAACTATTTGGGATTTCCCGTGGATGGTCCGCAAGAGACTGAGAGAGACAGTCAGCACACTCTGCCGACCCGTGGTCTGGCGTAAAATTCTATCATTTAGGCCCTTCAGCTGTTTCCCAATCGCACATGTGTGACACTGGTCAAACTACCCATAAGCCATTGTGAACTTGTTCTCAGTTTCTATCCAGATTGCCTCTGCTTTTTGATTTAGCCTCCTACTTTATTTAACTACCTTTGCTTTGTCTTCCCTCACTTTCTCTAACTCTGTATTTACATAACATTACTCTTTTGCCCACATAATAATAATAACAATAACAATAATAATAATTTTTTACATTTATATAGCACTTTTACTCAAAGCAGTTTAATAAGTGGGGAGCCACTTTAACCACCGCTAATGTATGGCCATTATTGCCCCAGTACCTTCACCAGACATTAGCTGATAGTTGGTGAGAGACAGTTAGCCATTTAGAGGCAGGAAATGATTAGGGGTCCAGAATAACTAGATTATGGTGGACAATTAGGCCTTTTTCACACGGGCGTTAAAATCGAGCGTTTTTTTTGCGTTCAGTAGCGTCCGTGAGCGCGGATCAGCGTCGAGTGTTTTCTACACGTAGGAGTCAATGAGAGTGTTCACACGGGCTTTGGTGACGTGCGTTTGTCCGGCAGCGCGTTTATACAGCATCAAAAAAACGTTGCATGCCGCTTTTTCTTGGCGTTCAAAACCCAACGAATGCAAGGAAACCGCTTCTAGTTCGTTTTTTGCGCGTTTATTTTACGCTTCGGAGGACCGGATATATCCCATGATCCTACATGCTATACATGTTCTAATATAATATTTGATAACGATTATGCGATCCATGGCGGAGGGGGGGGGGCATTTCAGTGCATAACACCGGTGTAAGCGCACACTCGACTACTGTTTCCTTACCTCAAAGTGACAAGTAGTCTCTCTTCGGGGCTAACACCAAGTCGCATATTGGTTGATCGGTGTGCAATGTGGCATTGCACCAGCTGCAGCAGACAATCAAAAGTGGAAACCGACATCCAACAGTAATTAAAAAACTTGCGCGGAAATTTTTGCATTTCTTAATAAAGCACACAAAAACTTCCTTTAACCCAACATTGTGCAGTCAGAGGATGACCCCAGTAGCGGCGGCGATTTTTTTTCTCCCTACGTCGCTGTATTACGAGTATTTTTAAAACAAGAAGATTAATACCTAACATAGCAAAATGGTCCATATTGAAAGGATGCACCTCAAATAAAACGAAAAGGGCTTTCATATCCAGTTCCCGACACTGCCTCCACGGGTTAACACACAAACTACAATTTGGGCTGCAGGCTGGCGTTAGACAGAGACAAACGAACGCCAGTGTAGAAGTCAATTGATTGCCACCACAAAAAGCAACATAAACGTCTACGACGTTCAGAGCAAGTTCGTTTATCCAAAAACTTAACGCCCGTGTGAACAAGGCCTAAAGCCAGTACATCGGGATACACCCTACTCTTTTACGAAGGATGCCCAGGGATCTTTATGACCACAGAAAGTTAGGACTTCAGTTTTACGTCTCATCTGAAGGACAGTGCCATATTTACAGCACAACGTCCCTATCATTGCACTGGGTCATAGGGTAAGCAGCCCCTGTTGGTCTCACCAACGTCTCTTCCAGCAGCAACACAAGCTTTTCCAAGGTGTTCCCCCATCCAAGTCCTAGCTAGGCCCGGACATGCTTAGCTTCAGGTGGATGACAGTTCTCAAGTGGTATGGCTTCTGAATGTGTTTATGAACTAATGCAACATTTTTATGGGCTCTCCTCATCACATGACCCATAACACCCTTGTATCTGATCTCTCTAGTAAGTTCAGTATTGAACATTGTGTTCCTTGCCAGACTAAAAATCTTCTTTACTGCGTTTCTTGGATGACGTGTCCAGCCATCTACATACAGTAGGTGAAACATGGGGATGGCCAGAAGACTGTTTAAGGGAACTGTTGAAATTAAAGACCTATTTGTGACAAAACAAAGCCTATTGTAGATCAATCCACATCCCTAGATCATAGCTGCACTGATCTTTGTGTTTGTGTTCTTTCACATGACGCAAAAGACACATTTCACAAAAAAACAGAAGAAGCTCAGCTCATTCTCATACTAGTAGTTCTCATTTTTTCCAGGTCTTCATGATTGACTAACATTTTCATCTCTCCCTTCATCTTCTCTAATGGCAACCTTTCCTCACCTTTCATCCTTTTTCTGTCCTGGCTTTTTTCCATCCTTGTCCTGCTGTATATGTTACCTTCCTTTTCCTGTTCAGTTTCACTTCCAATGAACTGGCAATGAACATTATGAGTGAGTGTGTATTTGTGCCTGAATGTGCACAAGCTGATCGACATCTCTAAAGTGACCCTATATGAATGAGTGCGGGTATGTGTTTGAATGTGCCCAGACTCACCAGCCAACCAAAACCGACAAAATATCAACAAGGTGAGACACAAAAATAACCAGATTGTAAATATATATATATATATATATATATATATATATATATATATATATATATATATATATATATATATTATATTGATGAATTACAGCATTCCAAACATTGTCACCTTCTATATACTCCCCCACCCAATCTCTACACTGCTCCATACGTATCTCCCATTGATTGAAACAGTGCTGGGTCTTCTTGCTTGAGACTCTTCAACAGGCTTGCTGTTTTTGTCTTCACTTCATCCATTGAAGAAAAATGTGTTCCCTTCAGGTCACTTTTGATTTTCGGGAACAAGTAAAAAATCACAGGGAGCTAAATCGGCCGAATAGGAAGGATGATCGAGGACAGGAATCTTTTTGTCAGTCAAAAAACGCTTTACAGAAAAAGGCATCGTGCGCTGGAGAATTGTCTTGGTGAAGCACCCCCATCCGAACCAAATGTCTTCCACGTTTTCTTGTCTTTCCTTGAAATGTTTGTGCCACTCAGAAACTTGTGTGCGAGACAAAACTGTTATCAGCGTACACTGTTTTTATCATTTCATAAGTTTCTGTGGCTGTTGTGTTCAATTTCACGAGAAATTTGTTGTTGATCCTCTGCTCGATTTTTTCACCCATTATAGCGGCAACTCATGTAGCGATTTTTGTGCAAATACTGACTGGGCTATTCACAGGATATACAGTACCTAGCTGGTCTGGGGTTTGAGAGGGCGTGTAGGAGGGGATATAGTTCTATGATTCATGTCCAGCCGACCTCCAGACGGTTTTCTAGGAAAGCCCCAAGCCCAGGCCGGTAATTTTTGTGTTTCACCTTGTAAGTGCAAATTAATATTAACTTGAATAAACTCATGTTGATAGGCCTCTCTAAAGAGACCTTATATGAATAAGTGTAGGTGTATGCTAGAGTGTGCCCAGAGTTGATTGGTGAACCTAAATTGACCCTACATGAGTGAGTGTGGGTATGTGCCTGAATGTACCCAAGCTGATTTGCGTTTCTAAACAAACCCCATATGAGTGAACTTGAGTGTTTACTCAAATAAACTCAAGTTGATTGTTCTCTCTAAAGTGACCCTATATGAGTAAGTGTAGGTGTGTGCTAGAGTGTGCCCAGAGTTGATTGATGAATCTAAATTGACCCTACATTTGTAAGTGTGGGTATGTGCCTGAGTGTGCCCAAGCTAATTGACTTCTTTAAGAGAACTCTGCTGTATATGGGTGAGTGTGGGTGTGAGCCTGAGTACACCAAAGTTGATTAGTATATCTAAACTGACCCCGTATGAGTGAACTTGAGTGTTTACTCAAATAAACTCAAGTTGATGGGCCTATTTAAAGTGACCCTATATGAGTAAGTGTAGGTGTGTGCTTGAGTGTGCCCAAGCTATCTCTAAACTGACCCTATATGAGTGTGTGTGGGTTTGTTCTTTAGTCTGCCTTTTATATTTATTTCCTGTCTTGTACCCAATGCAATGATAAATGACTGCGGCTTCCCGCTAATGTCTATTGGGGTCCAAGTAAGGACAGATGGTCAGAAGCAGATGCACTGTGCCAAGACAAAGCATTCCTAGAATGGCATTTAGCAGATTGTAGTGCTGGCTTTGATTGTCTTAAAGGTTCATTCCTAGTGAAGGCAGGAGATTCTTTTCTTTAACTAAATTAAATTGACATGCAAGATGTAAAAAGCTGCCACTGAGATTCTGGAACACACTTTTGTGCCCCTGAAGCCCTGCTTTTGAACAAACATCCCGAGGAGATTTCCAAAGTGATCCAATGATTTTTGGCAGTGAGACATGTAAGTAAATCTCTAAATACACTTTTGTTAAAATAAACCCAAACAAGTTCATCCCAAGTGCATAACCTGATTATGTAAGTGTTTGACTGCGAACATACAGCCAATGAAAATAATCCGTTTGACTGCCGTGGTTGGAAACTGTTAAGTAAAATTTTGGGAAGACCTGATGGGAATTAAATATAACAAATATGGGATTAGGAATAATTCTCAGTGTTCTGATTGGTTAGTTATGGCTCCTGTTGATAAACACAGTTTCTGACCCTCTCTAGGTTGGGAAACTGATTATCAAGTCAATCGATGATGGCTCTCTGGCCCTATATGTTGCCTTTAATTCTCCTGATAGCTGAGATTGTTTGTAGATTGCCATCTATCAATCACGGCTCTGCCCTAAAAACATGTTCTCTTAAACACAAAGATGTGAAGATAAGCAGCACAATTTCATTCAGTGAAAAAGTTTGTATGGTGTGATTAACCCAATTTCACACTGTTCGGAAAAACAGGATATGGGAAAGAAGATGCATTTGTCTTGTTGGGAGTTATTGTGTGCATGCAATATTATCTAGCTTGACTTTCAGAAACCATTTAATTAGGTACCATGAAGATTTGGGAGTTCAGAGTGTTGTGTGTAGATGAGTGCAGGATTGACTCAGACACAGGAAGCAGAGGGTGATGGTGTGAGGAACCTTATTAGAACTGGCTGATGTTAAGGGTGGTGTTCCACAGGGGTCAGTACTAGGGCTGTTGCTATTTTTAATATATATATAAATGATTTAGATAGCAATATAAATAACAAGCTAGTTAAGTTTGCAGGCGATGCCAAGCTGGGAAGATTGGCAGATAATCTTGAATCTGTTAAATCATTGCAGAGGGACTTGGACAGCATACAGGCCTACATAGATTTGTGGCAGATGAAGTTTAGTATAAGTAAACATAAAGTATTACATGCAGGAAGTAAAAATGTTAGATATGAATGGAAAGGCTGAAAGTACACCTTATGAGAAGGATTTACACTGGTGTGAAAAACTATTTGCCCCTTCCTGATTTCTTATTCTTTTGCATGTTTGTCACACAAAATGTTTCTGATCATCAAACACATTTAACCATTAGTCAAATATAACACAAGTAAACACAAAATGCAGTTTTTAAATGATGGTTTTATTATTTAGGGAGAAAAAATCCAAACCTACATGGCCCTGTGTGAAAAAGTAATTGCCCACTGAACCTATTAACTGGTTGGGCCACCCTTAGCAGCAATAACTGCAATCAAGCGTTTGCGATAACTTGCAATGAGTCTTTTACAGCGCTCTGGAGGAATTTTGGCCCACTCATCTTTGCAGAATTGTTGTAATTCAGCTTTATTTGTGGGTTTTCTAGCATGAACCGCCTTTTTAAGGTCATGCCATAGCATCTCAATTGGATTCAGGTCAGGACTTTGACTAGGCCACTCCAAAGTCTTCATTTTGTTTTTCTTCAGCCATTCAGAGGTGGATTTCCTGGGTTTTTTGGGTCATTGTCCTGTTGCAGCACCCAAGATCGCTTCAGCTTGAGTTGACGAACAGATGGCCGGACATTCTCCTTCAGGATTTTTGGTAGACAGTAGAATTCATGGTTCCATCTATCACAGCAAGCCTTCTAGGTCCTGAAGCAGCAAAACAACCCCAGACCATCACACTACCACCACCATGTTTTACTGTTGGTATGATGTTCTTTTCTGAAATGCTGTGTTCCTTTTACGCCAGATGTAACGGGACATTTGCCTTCCAAAAAGTTCAACTTTTGTCTCATCAGTCCACAAGGTATTTTCCCAAAAGTCTTGGCAATCATTGAGATGTTTCTCAGAAAAATTGAGTCGAGCCCTAATGTTCTTTTTGCTTAACAGTGGTTTGCGTCTTGGAAATCTGCCATGCAGGCTGTTTTTGCCCAGTCTCTTTCTTATGGTGGAGTCGTGAACACTGACCTTAATTGAGGCAAGTGAGGCCTGCAGTTCTTTAGACGTTGTCCTGGGGTCTTTTGTGACCTCTCGGATGAGTCGTCTCTGCGCTCTTGGGGTAATTTTGGTCGGCCGGCCACTCCTGGGAAGGTTCACCACTGTTCCATGTTTTTGCCATTTGTGGATAATGGCTCTCACTGTGGTTCGCTGGAGTCCCAAAGCTTTAGAAATGGCTTTATAACCTTTACCAGACTGATAGATCTCAATTACTTCTGTTCTCATTTGTTCCTGTATTTCTTTGGATCTTGGCATGATGTCTAGATTTTGAGGTGCTTTTGGTCTACTTCTCTGTGTCAGGCAGCTCCTATTTAAGTGATTTCTTGATTGAATCAGGTGTGGCAGTAATCAGGCCTGGGGGTGGCTACGGAAATTGAACTCAGGTGTGATACACCACAGTTAGGTTATTTTTTAACAAGGGGGCAAATACTTTTTCACACAGGGCCATGTAGGTTTAATAATAAAAACCATCGTTTAAAAACTGCATTTTGTGTTTACTTGTGTTATATTTGACTAATGGTTAAATGTGTTTGATGATCAGAAACATTTTGTGTGACAAACATGCAAAAGAATAAGAAATCAGGAAGAGGGAAAATAGTTTTTCACACCACCATAGGTGTTGTAGTGGACTCGTCACTATAAACTGCCGGACAGTGCTAAGAAGCTATTAAGAAGACAAACAGAATGTTCAGTTATATAGCGTCCAGATGTGTGGAGTACAAGTCTAAGGAGGTTCTGCTCAAGCTTTATAACACACTGGTGAGGCCTCACCTGGAGTACTGGGTGCAGTTTTGGTTTCCAGACAACAAAAAGGACATAACATCACTAGAAAAGTTCCAGAGAACAGCGACTAGGCTGATTCCAGAGCTACAGGGGTTGAATTATGAGGAAAGATTAAAAGAGCTGAGCAAAAAGAGATTAAGAGGAGACATGATTGAAGTGTTTGAAATTATGAAGGGAATGAGTACAGTGGATAGAGACAGTGACTTTAAAATGAGTTCAGAAAGAACTTGGGGACACAGCTGGAAACTTGTTAAGGGTTAAGTTTGCACAAACATTACAAAGTTTTTCTTCACATAGAGAACCACAAACACATGGAATAATTTGATAAGTAGTTTGATAGACAGTAGGACTTTAGAGACCTTCCAACCTCAACTTGATGTTATTTTGGAAGCATTTAGTGGATAAGACTGGCAAGCTTTGTTGGGCTGAATGTCCTGTTCTCATTCAGATTGTTCTAATGTTTCCATTTCTAAATAACTCATTTTACTGGACTCCAAGGAATAGTCAGTGATTTGGGCAATTACTTGTCTCCATCCCCTTACTTGTGCTATCAATCACATTTTCATGGAGTAGTTTGGAGTGTTCTTTTTGTCTTCATTATGCAATTTACGTGACATACTGACTCAAACAAGTTGGACCTTACAGATGAAGGAGAATTTATATGACAATCAATTGAAACCCCAGACAGGTGACCTTCATTGAACTAATTTAATTCAATGACTTCTTAATCCAACTTGCTGCACCAGTGATCATTTTAGAACATTAGAACAATCGAGACGAGAACAGGCCATTTAGCCCAACAAAGTTTGCCGGTCCTACCCACTTATTTCTTCGAAAAAAACATCAAGTTGAGTTTTGAAAGTCCCTAAAGTACTACTGTGTACCACACTACTTGGTAGCTTATTCTAAGTGTCTGTCGTTCTTAGTGTAAATAAAAACTTCCTAATGTTTGTGCGAAATTTACTCTTAACAAGTTACCAACTATGTCTCCATGTTCTTGATGAACTCATTTTAAAATAACAGTCTCGATCCACTAGACTCATTCCCTTCATAATTTTAAACACTTCAATCATGTCACCTCTTAATCTTCTTTTTCTTAAACTGTAAAGGCTCAGCTCTTTTAATCTTTCCTCATAATTCATCCCATGTAGCCCTGAATCAGCCGTGTCGCTCTTCTCTGGACCTTTTCTAGTGCTGCTATGTCCTTTTTGTAGTCTGGAGACCAAAACTGCACCCAGTACTCCAGATGAGGCCTCACCAGTGTGTTATAAATCTTGAGGTGAACCTCCTTGGACTTGTACCCCACACATCGTGCTATATAACCTGACATTCTGCTAACCTTCTTAATGGTTTCTTGACACTGTCTGGAAGTTGATAGCTTAGAATCCACTATGACTCCTAACTCCTTCTCATAAGGTGTACTCTTAATTTTCCAACCGCCCATTGTGTATTCAAACCTAGCATTTTTACTTCCTATGTGTAATACTTTATATTTACTAACATTAAATTTCATCTGCCACAAGTCTGCCCAAGCCTGTATGCCAAGTCTCTGTATAATGATTCAATGGATTTGAAATTATCTGCCAATCTACCTATCTTGGTATCATCTGCACACTTAACCAGCTTCTTACTTATTTTCCTATCTAAATCATTTAAATATATTAAAAATAGCAGCGGCCCTAACACTGACCCCTGTGGAACACTACTCTTGACATCAGCCATTTAGGTGTATTATATTAAAGGTGGTGAATTCTTATGCAATCATTTATTTTGTGTTTTATATTTATAATTCATTTAGAAAAATATGTACAGATCTGTTTTCACATTGATATTAAAGAGTATTTTTATGCTGATCAGTGTGTCAAAACAACCAAATTAAACCCACTGCAATTCAAAGTTGTACTGTATAGCAATGACATGTGAAGGCAACACTTTAGTTTAGCTACTGCAAAAATGCATCTATTACTCATTTACTATAATGTAGCAAGACCCTAAAAACACATCTTTGGGTCTTCATCACACTTACAAAACACCAATTAAGTGTTTATTCACCTCTGCAATGTGACCTGCTAACAAAATGTCACTTTGGAGGGTATGAGATGACTCAACAGAGACACATTTCTCTTGATGCTTCATATCTTATATATAAACGTCTACACGAGGAAGTGTGTGTGTCTGTCTGTCCAGCCCGGAAGTGAGAGGTGGAGTCAGGGTAAAGGCTCCGCCTCCAGGGAAACAGAAAACTTGTTTAGCCGCTAATAACACAAGCGAGGCGATATCAAAGTATAACGAAACCTTGGAAGAAAGAATGATTTACTTAGCAGCTAATACAGGAGTGAGGCAAGCACATTGGCAAAACGGTATCCTTTTTCCTTTTCCTCCTGGTGCTAATACACAAGTAAGGTGAACATGTCAGCAAAATGAAACCTCCAAAGAAACTTTCAATTACATGATATCTTGACATTTAAATTTTTTTTCTGATGATTTCAATAGCTTCTAGGACCCCGTGCTTTTACAGCACAGGCTTACACAGCTAGTATATATAAACACCTACGCATGGAAGTGTGTGTGTGTGTCTGTCCGGCCCAGAAGTGAGAGGTGGAGTCAGGGTAAGGGCTCCGCCTCCAGGGAAACAGAAAACTTGTTTAGCCGCTAATAACACAAGCGAGGCGATATCAAAGTATAACGAAACCTTGGAAGAAAGAATGATTTACTTAGCAGCTAATACAGGAGTGAGGCAAGCACGTTGGCAAAACGGTATCCTTTTTCCTTTTCCTCCTGGTGCTAATACACAAGTAAGGTGAACATGCCAGCAAAATGAAACCTCCAAAGAAACTTTCAATTACATGATATCTTGATATTGTTATTTTTTTTCTGACGATTTCAATAGTTTCTAGGACCCCGTGCTTTTACAGCACAGGCTTACACAGCTAGTATATATAAACACCTACGCATGGAAGTGTGTGTGTGTGTCTGTCCGGCCCAGAAGTGAGAGGTGGAGTCAGGGTAAGGGCTCCGCCTCCGAGGAAACAGAAAACTCACTTAGACGCTAATAACACAAGCGAGGTGAGTAGTCAGCAAAACGAAACCTCAGAAGAAAGATAAAGTCGCTTAGCTGCAAACATCAGCAAAATGGTATCCCTTTTACTTTTATTCCCGCCGCTAATGCATAATTGATGCAAGCAAATTCGGGGAAAAGAATCCTCCTAGGAGAGAGGTGCCCAGTGTAGTTCCTTTCAATTACCTGACATCTCTACATTTCTATTTTTTTCTGACAATTTCAATGGTTTTTAGGACCCTTGGCTTTTTACAGCACGGACTTACACAGCTAGTATAGAATTAGACCTATGAATCCTTTATATTAACAAATAATTTTACCCTGATGTCAATACTCCACAATGCACAGAGAAGAATAGTCTGTCTACTGATGTCTCATAATGAAAATTATGAAGACAAAAAGAAGCCTTTGGTCAGGTCTTGTTACATAAGAGTTAATGAGTAATCAATGATTTTTTTTTTCAGTACCTAAACTCAAATGTTATCCATGTGAAAACTTCCATGGGGATGAAAATTTTTGTAGTATACTATCTTCACTATCTTTAGAGCTGCAGAAGGCAGGAATTCCTGGAAGAACACCTCGATGTGGTGCCTGAAAGTTAAGCAGTGACAGACATTCAAGTGCGATGGTGACTCACACTACATGGCAGCAAAAAAGCAGCAGGGAAGCTGAAGAGAAAAGCAAGAAGTTTGTGCACAATCTGTGTGGGCAGATGAAGAAAAAGAAGGGAGAACACTTTAATTACGAGAAGACAAAACATGAGAGAGTAAAAGAGGATGGCGTGAAATTAGAATACGGTGTTTACACTTGTCTGGCAGATATGAAAGGATGGGGGATTTCACAAAAAATGAACTCCTTTTTATTATTGGAACAAGCCAGAATGAACACAATGTGGGATTGTATTAAAAGTAAAATGGATTCCTGCATACTGATTTATGGCATACTTGAGTAGGTGTCAGGTGACCCAACGGTTATTGCTATCTGAATCGAAAGGAAATAACTTTTTTCTCCCCATATAAATTCAACTTTTGCTTCCCATAGTGGTGGCACTGAGGCTAGGGATGTATGCAGGCAATTGCTTCGTCCTGGTAGGTATGACGTTAATCTGCATCTAACCATGCAAGGAGGTCCTACAAATTGCAGGGAAAACTTGGGGGTTGGTGGCAGGATTGGCACTCCAGCCACCGTAAAATACCTCACACTGTTCCAGTGTGGTGCTGAGGTGTCACCCGTTGCACGGCTGCACTCGGGTCTCAATCCGGGTGATTCATCATGTAGTGGGTGCAACAACGCTCTGTAATCAGCTCATGCTCCCAACCTCCTCCTCCTTCCCATAGGAAGTCCTGGGGCTCATGTATAAATGGTACATACGTACATAAATGTTGCGTATGCCCATTTCCATGCTCACATCGCAATGTATAAAAACTAAACTTGGTGTAAAGCCATGCACATTTTCACGCCAGCTCAATCCCTTGCGTACGCAAGTTCTCTGCTCAGTTTTGCAAACTGGCACTTCTTATTTATTTTGGGCACTGTGCGACTTTCTGAACTTGAACTTTTGAGTTTTTACGCCACTCGATCAAATAGTACATTTTTCCTTGCCTCTACTTGGCATTCACTGAAATTCTTCTTTTTCCCCTTGCATTTGCCATTGTCTTTTCACAGAATGTATAATTCTGGGAGGAGTCGGGGTGGCGCGGCAGGCACATGCACGAGCATTACTTTTCACGCTGACCAGGATTTATTGAGCAGAGGAATGTGGAAGTTGGCGTACTCACAGATTTATGAATCTGAATTTTTTTGTGCATACGCACATTATGCCATGTTTCAGTGTGAATTCTATGCACTCAATTATGCTTGAGGCCCCTGGACATCAAAGTTATTTGAGGGCAAACTTCTACTTTCTAATGCAACTTCTATGGACCTTTCCATGTGCACAGACAGACAGACAGTTTAGTCCTTCTCCTCAATGAAAATAGAGCTACTTATTTGACTTGTAAATGAAAACAAAGCAGACAACATGAATAGTTGGGGGCCCAATTTAATGTTCTAAATATCTATTGGACTGAATATCTGTGGGAACCTAATCCTGGTATTTAAAATCCCCTAAGGCATTAATGTAGATAGATCAATCAATATTCTTTTGGCTTGAGGGTGAATCAGGTACTCGAGGACATCAGTGGAAATGAAGCCTGGAAGCGCTTAATTACGCTAAGAAATGTGGGTCTGTGGAACAAACTACCGAGACATGGAGATGAAGGAGAAACTTTGACAGAACCCGGATGAGACGTTGCGACAGCTTAGCTATTAGCTAAACAAACGGGCTTTATGGACTGAATGGTCTCCTCTCATTTGTCAAATATCTTATGTTCTCACAGCTCAGAGTAGATTTGTCTGTTCCAGATTTGGAGTGTATAACCCTGGACAACATGAATTTTGCTTCCTTAACACCTTTGGGTATATCGTATGGATGGTGGCCTGCTGATCATCAAAACTGACAGTAAATTTTCCTATCTTGTACTGTTTTATTTAAATCACTTGTTTTTGTGATTCCCTCTTATATTATATGTACTGTATATAGTACAACAAATACAACTGGAATATCTGTGGTGATCTAAATGTAATGGCACTAATACTAGAAATGCAGCTTGGGTATACCAAGCACTCTGAATGGGACAGCCATGCTAAAGAGTCTCATTACATTAAACACTACTTAAACCACTTGTTGAACTAACAACAATGTTTTTGCCTCTTCAGATAAAGATTGGACAAATAAAAAATATCATGAAAGCGTTGAACAAAGAAGGTGAAGGATTTTGAAGTTTGAAACAGACGTTTCCATGAACACCTTACAGTAAAGTTAAAGGAGGCATTTATGTTGGTACAGATAGCAGGCACGTCATATCTGACAAAAGATGGTTCAAAGGGGTTGCAGGAAATCATATGGAAGGCATTCAAGGATATTGTCGAAGAACTTTATTCGCCACTACAGAGCACCAAAATATGTCCAGCTGCTTGACAACATGTTTCAGACATAGAATCATGAAGTGCAACATGTCACTAAAAATTCATTTCCTTCATTCCAGCATGAACTTAGTTCCCTGCTAATCTTGATGCAGTATGCGATGGACTTTGGGAACTGTGTCACCAGGACATTACAACAGTGGAAAGCTGTAAACACAGCTTAACATCAATGCTGACACACTATTGTTGAACACTGAAACGAGAAACGTCAGAGGCTGAGTAGAAGTGAAAATTAGCAACAAAATGTTATTAGCTCAATTGAACTAATACAATGCATTACTAAGTTATTAAACACCCTAACATCAATGCAATTTTATGTCATATTTATGCAAATTTCAATGTAATACAGTCAATATGAAAATAGATGTGTTCAGCTTGAAGCACTGTATTGTAATCAATGAAAATCAATTTAAAATATTTATTGTCCAGTGTAATTTATGCAGATGTCTTCCTATCTCAGCTCCCTATCTTTATTATTTAATGGTTCAAATATGTGGGTATTACCATAACATCTACTATGTATGAGATCGCAATGTTTAGATCCTAATATGACAGAACATATTTTTGTCCTTTCAGTCTCGCCTAACTATTCTCAAACTAAAAGCTGTCCCCAAATTAAACTTCATGAGCTCTTTAGTCCCCTATGCCCTCTTTCTTCTATTAACTGATCAGCATAACTAATTATGAAAGAAACAATGAGATTTTGCTAATTCTTTGATTAAATCCTTTGCTGCTAGAATGAAGTGGCAGCTCACTTACATGGATGTATGACTTTGTAAAGTGCTTCTAACTGTGATTGCAGTTTAACTAATACATTCTGTACCATTTGCACCCAGCACATTACCAAGGGAATGATGAGATAATAATAATTTATGCTTTTTATCTTGATTTTGATAAGAATTGATATGTAAAAATTATTTGTTTAGAGAAATTTGTGCATGAGTGACTTACAGTCTGTTTAAGTATTTTTGGACCTTTGGATAGATAGATAGATAGATAGATAGATAGATAGATAGATAGATAGATAGATAGATAGATAGATAGATAGATAGATAGATATGAAAGGCACTATATAATAGATAGAAGTAAAAAAATTGCGGTGGTTTGAGATAATTAAGAATTTTAATAATAGTATTAAATATCTCTGGTAGATATGCACATATAAACTCTCTTTTTTTCAGGAACCGTTGTTATTAAGAATAAAATAAAAATGTATGGGCAATGGTAGGGCATTGGCTACGGCCATTTGAAAACACGCCCTACCAAATAATAGAGCAGGTAGCTTGCTATCTGCTCCTGGAAGCGCTTCCCGTGGCTTCACGTGACTAAGTCCGTAAGGATTATGACCTTATAATTCACCCGACATATAAATGTTTATATCTGAAAAGCTAAAGAAGATAATGTTTTAATTCCAGCTGTCTGTAAAGACAAAGATTCCCAGCTTTTTAAAGAAATATTGTATAATACATTTCTTCCTGCAGTCTTAGCATAAACATGTGGAGGATTTCCAGCTGACAAGTAAACAGCTAGAAAAGCTAAACAACCATCCATAGAATCCCGACCCGTCGGGTCTGGGCTAAGGGGGCCTTGTCTATCTATCTATCTATCTATCTATCTATCTATCTATCTATCTATCTATCTATCTATCTATCTATCTATCTATCTATCTATCCACAATATACGGGTGGCTGCCCCAACTCTTTATCTGTCCATGTCTGTTCTTGTGACAATGTTTATATCACATTATTGTATAATACATTTCTTCCTGCAGTCTTAGCATAAACATGTGGAGGATTTCAGAAAGTAAACAGGTATTCAGACTCCTTCACTAAATAATTAAAATTTTGTTTTTCTCTCATCAAGGGACACACAAACCCCCCAAATTACAAAGTAAAACAAGATTTTAGAAATTATTGCACATTTATTAATAATAACAAACTGAGATGTCCCATTGACAAACACATTCAGACCCTTTACTCAGTCGTTAGTTAAAGCCACTTCAGTAGCGACTCCAACCTGGAGTCTTGTTGTGTTTGACGCATTTAGCTTCACACACCAGGATTTGGGGATTTTCTGACATTCTTCTCTGCAGATCCTCTCAAGCTCTGCCAGGCTGGATGGAGACCATCAGTAAAGGGCTGTTTTCATGTCTCTCCCTAGATGTTCAACTGGCATGACCCATAAACATTCCCAGAGTTGTCCATAAGCCACTCTTGTGATTGATTGTCTTGCTTTGTGTTTAGTGTCATTGTCCTGTTGGAAATTGAACCTTTGTTCCTGTCTGATGTCCAGTGTACTCTGGAGCAGGTTTTCATTAAAGGTATTCTGCACTTTGCTCTATTCTGCATTCCCTCAACACTGAATGGCCTCCAGTACCTGCCACTGAACAACAGCTCTGCAGCATGGTGCACTGGTGATGAACGTTGCCTGGTTTCTTACAGACATGAGGATTATAATTGAAGCCATTCAGTTCAATCTTGGTTTCTCAGAATCTAAGAGTCCTTTAGGGTTTTTTTTTTTTTCAAACTTCAAGTGGGCCCTTCATGTATCTTTTACTGAGAAGAGGCTTCTGGCCACTCTGCCATAATGCCCGGCTCAGTGAGGTGCTGGAGTGATGATTGTCCTTCTGGAAGTTTTTCCCATCTCCACACAGGTTTTCTGGAGTGACCATAGAGTTCTTGGTCTCCTCCCTTAACAAGACCTTACTCCCCTGATTACTCAGTTTGACAGCCAGCTTTGAGGACAGTTTTGGTTGGTCCAAACGATCTTTCTATCTTTCTACAGAAACGCAAATACCTGCGGGAAGCGGAAAGGAGCAGACTCGCTCTCTAAGTGTACACAAGTTGGTGCAACAGTGGACATGTAAACGTCAAAATCTCCACTTGCTGTAGGAACATTGAACTGTTGGCTGTAAGTCTCCGGGCCTATTACTTGCCCAGAGAGTTTGGACACATCATTGTTGTTATTGTTTATATCCCTCCTCGGGCTGACGTGGAGATTGCGTGTGACATCAAGCCACTCCACTATTGCTAAACTACAAACACAGCACCCCAAGGCACTTGTGCTAATCTCTGGAGACTTTAACCATGTGACGCTGGACAAAACATTACCTGCCTTCTCCCAGTATGTGAATTGTAACACCCGGGTAAATAGGACTATTGACCTACTGTATGCAAACATTAAAGACTCATACAGCTCCACCCCGTTGCCTGCGCTTGGGAGAGCAGATCATAACCTGGTTCTGCTTCAGCCTCACTACAAACCAAGAGTGAGGGAGCTACCTACAACCACACGTTCATTCAGGAAGTGGTCCCCTGAGGCAGAGCAGGCTCTGAGAGACTGCTTTGGAACTACGGACTGGGATATCCTGCAGGGGTCCCATACTGAGAACATTCAGGAGGTTGTTGACTGCACTACTGACTATATCCACTTCTGTATGGACATTGGAGTTCCAGTAAGAACAGTACGCTGCTATGCTAATAACAAGCCATGGATTACAAGTGACATCAAGGGCCTTTTGAACCAGAAGAAAAGGGCTTTTAAAGGCGGTGATCAGCATGAGCTCAAGTGTGTTCAGAATGAAATCCGAGTCCAGCTTGGGGAGGTCAAGGAGCAGTACAAGAGAAAGCTGGAGCAAAAGGTGTAGAATAACAGCGTGAAGCAAGTGTGGGATGGGATGAAGATCATAACTGGCTGCAGCTTGAAGCAGGTTGCATCTATCGAGAGAGAAAAGGATAAAGCAAACCTGATGAACAACATTTGTAGCAGGTTTGACCACCCTAACCCATTCTCAGCTCAGAGTACTGCATCCTCCACCCATCCTTCTGCTGATACCAGCATAGGAGAGACATCCTCACCCACAATTACAGCAGCGCAGGTGAGCAGAGAGCTGAGGAGACTTCATGCCAGCAAAGCATGGGGTCCAGATGGAGTATCGCTACGACTGCTCAAGGCCTGTGCGTTGGAGCTGGGGAGTCCTCTACAGCACATCTTCATCCTGAGCCTGGAACAGGGGAGAGTCCTGAGGCCCTGACGTCACATGTGATGAAGACCATGGAACGGCTGCTGCTTCACCATCTGAGGCTACAGGTCCGCCATGCCCTTGAACTTCTGCAGTTCGCATACCAAGAGAAGGTGGGAGCGGAGGATACCATCACCTACAGTACATGATACACCGATCCCTCTTCCACTTGGACAGAGGCAGTGGTGCAGTAAGAATTATGTTTCTTGACTTCTCTAGCACCTTCAACACCATCCCACCTCTGCTCCTTAGGGACAAGCTGACAGAGATCGGAGTAGATTCATACCTGTTGGCTTGGATCTTGGATTATCTTACAGACAGACCTCAGTATGTGCGTCTCGGGAACTTCAGGTCTGACATTGTGGTCAGCAACACAGGAGTGCCGCAGGGGACTGTGCTTTCTCCGGTCTTGTTCAATCTATATACATCAGACTTCCAATACGATTCGGAGTCCTGCCACGTGCAAAAGTTCCCTGATGACACTGCTATTGTTGGTTGCATCAGGAGTGGGCAGGAGGAGGAGTATAGGAAGCTAATTAAAGACTTTGTTAAATGGTGCGACTCAAACCACCTACAACTGAACACCAGCAAAACCAAGGAGCTGGTGGTGGATTTTAGGAGGCCCAGGACCCTCACAGACTCCGTGATCATCAGAGGTCACTGTGTGCAGAGGGTGCAGACCTATAAAAACCTGGGAGTGCTGCTGGATGATAAATTGGACTGGACTGCTAATACTGATGCTCTGTGCAAGAGAGGACAGAGCCGACTATACTTCCTCAGAAGACTGGCATCCTTCAACATCTGCAATAAGATGCTGCAGATGTTCTATCAGATGGTTGTGGCGAGTGCCCTCTTCTACGCGGTGGTGTGTTGTGGAGGCAGCATAAAGAAGAGGGACACCTCACGCCTGGACAAACTGGTGAGGAAGGCTGGCTTTATTGTAGGCACGGAGCTGAACAGTTTGACATCCATGGCAGAGCGTCAGGTGCTGAGCAGGCTCCTGTCAATCATAGAGAATACACTGCATCCACTAAACAGGATCATCTCCAGGCAGAGGAGCAGCTTCAGCGACAGACTTCTGTCACCGTCCTGCTCCACTGACAGACTGAGGAGATCATTCCTCCCCCACACTATGTGACTCTTCAATTCCACCCGGGTGGTGTAAAAGTTAACATTACATAAGATTATAGACTGTTATACCTGCCTCGCACTCTCCACCTTACATTTTTTAACTTGCACTGTATTTTTTTCACTCTTTAATTAATTTGTTTTTATCACTATGCTGCTGCTGGAGTATGTGAATTTCCCCTTGGAGATTAATAAAGTATCATCTATCTATCTATCTATATATTTATCTATCTATCTATC